>NW_027514462.1:1806666-2107777 GCF_048772815.1 Callospermophilus lateralis | reverse complement strand
TTTCAAAGAATCAACTTTTAGTTTTATCAATTTTTTCAATGTTTTTTTTTTTTGTTTGTTTGTTTCAGTTTCGTTGATTTCTGCTCCAATTTTAATTATTTCTTGTCTTCTACTACATTTGCTGTTGTTTTGCTCTTCCATTTCTAGGTTTTTGATGTGTACTGTGAGTTTATTTATTTGTTGTTTTATTCTTTTTTTGAGGAAAGAACTCCAAGAAATGAATTTCCCTCTTAAAACTGCCTTCTTTGTGTCCCATAGATTCCAGTATGTTGTGTCTGTATTGTCATTTGATTCTAAGAATTTTTTTATCTCCTCCTTTTATGTCTTCTGTAACCCATTGATCATTCAGTAGAATATTGTTCATTTTACATGTGATGTAGGATTTTTCCTTCCTTCTATTCTCATTGATTTCCAGTTTCATTCCATTATGATCAGATATGGTGCATGGTATTATCTCCACGCCTTTATATTTACTAAGAGTTGCCCAATGGCATAATATATGGTCTAACTTGGAGTAGGATCCATGTGCTGCTGAGAATAAAGTGTATCCACTTGATGATGGTTGATATATTCTATATATGTCGGTTAAGTCAAGGTTATTGATTGTGCTGTTGAATTCTATAGTTTCTTTATTCAGTTTTTTATAGAGGATCTGTCTAATGGCGAGAGCGGTGTGTTGAAGTCACCCATAATTATTGTGTTGTAGTCTATTTGACTCTTTAACTTGAGGCGAGTTTGTTTTATAAGCGTTGCAGCTCAATTGTTTGGTGCATACCAATTGATAATTGTTATGTCTTGTTGGTGGATGGTTCCTTTTAACAATATATAGTGTCCTACTTTATCCCTTTTGATTAACGTAGGTTTGAAGTTGATTTTATATGATATGAGTATGGCCACTCCTGCTTGCTTCCGAGGGCCATGTGAGTGGTAAGATTTTTCCCAACCTTTCACTTTCAGCCTGTGTATGTCTTTACCTATCAAAAGAGTCTCCTGAAGGCAGCATTTTGTTGGATTTATTTTTTTGATCCAGGTTACTAGCCTATGTCTCTTGATTGGTGAGTTTAGATTTTTAACATTTAAGGTTACAATTGAAATATGATTTATACTTCCAGTCATGTTTATTTATTTATTTATTTTAATTTGGGTAGTTTTTACTTTTTGGTTATTTTCTTACCCCTTTACTGAGATACCTCCCACTGTTAGTTTTGGGCACTATTTTTCAATTCCTCTTCTTGTAGTATTTTGCTCAAAATGCTTTGCAGTGCTGGTGTTCTGTCTGCGAATTCTTTTAGCTTTTGTTTATCAAGAAAGACTTAATTTCATTGTCAAATCTGAAGCTTAATTTTGTTGGATACAGTATTCTTATTTGGAATCCATTATTTTTCAGTGTTTGAAATACATTGTTCAAAGATCTTCTCGCTTTCAAAGTCTGTGATGAAAAATCAATTGTTAACCTAATTGGTTTACCCCTGAATGTTATCTGCCTACTTTCTCTCGTAGCTTTTAATATTCTCTCCTTGTTCTGTATGTTGGCTATCTTCATAATTATATGTCTTGGAGTTTGTCTATTATGGTTTTGAATGTTTGAGGTCCTGTAGGCTTCCAGGATATGGCAATCCATTCCATCTTTCATCTCTGGGATGTTTTCTAGAATTATTTCATTTAATATGTTGTCCATTCCTTTGGTTTGAATCTCTATGCCTTCTTCTATCCCGATGACTCCCAATTTTGGTTTTTTTATGACTCCCATATCTCTTGAATAGTTGCTCATGGGATTTAAGCATGTTTTCTGTGTTGACTATATTCTTTTCAAGTTGACAAACTTTGTCTTCATTATCTGATGTTCTGACTTCTACTTGATCTAGTCTATTTGAAATATTCTTGTTTGAGTTTTTAATTTGGTTTATAGTTTCCTGCATTTCTAGAATTACTGTATGATTTTTTAAAAGATCTCTATCTCCTGGTAAACCTTGTTCTTTGCCATTTGAATTTGGTTGTTTAATTCATTTTCAAAATATACTTTTATTTCTTGGACTTGCTGCCTCATGTCTTCTCTATTATTCCTTTCCATCTGAGTTAGGTATGACTTAAGTTTTTTCCCTATCCCTGTTTCTGATGCTTCTAGGTTCTCCTGTAGTATTAAGTTGTCCTTCATTGTTTCTACACCTTTTTTTCCCCTTGTTTTTTCATGATGTTCACGTTATTTTCTGGCTCTATTTGATTGCTGTGTTTCTGCTCTCTTCTATAGATTTGTTATGGGTTTATATATCTCTGTTTTCTCTCCTTTGTGTTGCTAGACTATGCCTGCTTAAGTGGATTTCGCTGTTAAGGAATTCTGACAGCCGAGCTTCAGTGATGTCACCTCTCTGCTGTGGTGGGCCCCAGGCTCCTTGCCAGAGTGTCCGAATTGGGGGGGTGGACTGGATTGTCTCTTGTTGGTTTCAGCTCCCGGTCGCTGGCATGCCGGCAGTCTCCAGCCACCCAGTAGCGCGGGCAGCGGATGGGCTGTCGCCGGCGGGTGTGTGATCTCTAGCCACACAGTTGCGCGTTCGGTCGTCGGCAGGCGAGCGTTCTCCAGCCATCAAGACATGCCGTCAGCAGGTGGGCTGGCACCGGCAGGAAGGTGGTCTCCAGTTGCCCAGTCACACTGGCAGCGGTCTGGCGTTCTCCAGCCACCCAGTCAGGAGGGCCTGGCCTCTAGTCCCCTGGTTTATCCTGCTAGTCCTGATTTCTCCTGCTAGACCAGATTTCTCCTGAGTGATGCTTCTCGGCAGCTCAAACTGTTCTCCGGGTCTGCCGTTTGTTGGGTGGGGAGGGTGTCTATTGTGAACCCTGGAACTCTATTGTTTTAATATTTTCCGCTTGCCCCTCGCCCCGCACTGGCTAGACAAGTTTCATTTTTGCCGCTGATGGGAAGGGGAGATGAAGGTCAGGTGCCTCTAGTTTTCCCCCAGTCTTTATGCAGACTTGCTCTGATTATCCCTCCCCCAAAAGCCTAGGAGAGATTTTATGCGAATTTTCCTCTGTATGTGAGATGAGCTGAGAAACACACACCTGTTTTATTGTTGCAATCTGTCTGGGAGTGGTGGTGGTTACTTCAGCTCTCCAAGATGGTGGCTGCTGGTTTCCTTTGTGGAGTTTCCACTTTGGGGGATAGAAATGTACTGCTAACTTTCCCGTCTGAAATCCCAAATTCAGCTGGGGGCTCAGTGGATGCTCAGCCAGCAGGATTCCACAGAATCTGCAGCAACGTTTCTCCCTGCTTGCTGGTCGCTTCTCGGTGGTGCCTCACCATTTGTAGACACGGGGCAGGTCACGCGGATAAATCAGAATGGATCTCCGGTTGCACAAGTGGCTTGTGTTTGAGACTCAATTACCGGACCTCGGTGGTGGAAGTCATTCTTCTAGATTTCGGTAAACACCCATTTTCCTGTAAGATCCTAACAAGATAGTTTTTCATCGTTCTAACTCGTTATTCACCTGCGCAGTGGCAGGGTACACTGGGTGTGATACACTGTCTTCACAGTCATCTTGCAATGCCGAAATATTAGGATATGGATGCACCATTTACTGAAAACTGTTTCAGTACTAGGAAAAAATATGTATTTCAGGTGGATGAATATTTCTGAGATTAATTTTTTAAAAAGTGGATTATAAATCCACATACATGAATATGAATGAATTTAGGGAGTGCATAATAAGACACAAATATTTCATATTTTGAAAAATCCGGAGAGTATATATATATATATATATATATATATATATATATATATATATATACATATACACACACACACACACAGACATTAAAAACTAGCAATATATATGTCAATTGAAATTCATCATGAAATACATATCATCCACAGACCCAAAAATATTCATATACTTAACATGGATTTATGTATAATGTTGTTCAACTAGGAGGCTTACCCATAGGTTGAATTTTCAGTTCCAACAGCATTTAGGAGGAGTGATCTCTTCTCAAAATTTGTATTTGCCAAGTCAGTCACCTCACAAAAATGTACGTGTGATACCAGGTACGATTCTATATGTGCATATAAAATTACATGTGCTGAATAGGCTACAGAGAAAGGGAGACAGGAATTTACATATTTGTTAACTTTCAAAACACACGGAGAACTATTTCAACAAAAAATTGACTAGATTTATAACTTCTAACCTATATAATGCAAAAGGCAATTCCAACTATACACCATGCCTCCTCTGAACTGCTTGTATTTCTATTCTGTTTGAGTTTTTATTCTCTATCATATTACGATTAGTAGTCAGAGTCTAGTAGGGTAGGGGTTAGAGTCAGGGATTCAGTATTTCGAATGGAAAATTGGAAAATGAATCCAATGTCTATGCAAATATGTGCTACACAAAATCTTCCCACTCCTCCAGAACAATGGCTTGACATTATCTTCGCCCCAAGTAAGACATAATTAGAGGAGAAGAGTTAGAAAATCAGTGAATACTTATCTGGAATGGAATATGCTAAGGAGTTCACTACCTTGGAGGTGGTAGAGGAGTTTCCAAAAGTAAGGGACAGGGTGAACACTCCACAAACATGGAGCTCTGCTGGCCTAAAGACTTATTGAGAAATTGCCTCTGAGTTTGGTCACTTGAAACATATGTTGTTATCAGGAGCTTTAGCTTCCTTTGTAGTGAGATCATCAAAGCTGGGTCTGCACCTATGTGACCTGTAAAACATAGTTTCTTATTTTCCAATGAACATGAGGCAGCAGTCCTGAATTTGATCTTTGTAGGTAAACTGTGGCCACTGGGTTCTAAGTGTCTCCCTGTGTGGACTGTGAAGCCATTTGTTCATCCTCCAATTTTCATGGTGTTTCTTGCTGCTACAATGGGAGTTTGGTATTTGCTTCATGAAATACACGGAGTTCAACTGGGACACAGTGCAGGAGGGAGTTCTGTCACGTGTGGTATTTCAATTTCTGCAGGAGAATGCACCAACCATGCTTCTATATCACATAGCTTGCCCCATTGACGATAGCAAATCGATTCTGAACATTGCCCTGAAACTTCTCCAAATAACAAGATGCCTTTACTTAGAAGGGACTGCTGGCTGCATCATGTCAGTCACAAGCCATTTGGAAGCCAATGGCAGATCCACATGGCCCCACCACAGATGTTTTATCACACACCTGCCTACCACTGCTCTAGGCCCACTAATAATCAGGCTCCAACTTATTGGCATCTCTGTTTTACACAATTTTCATTAAAACCAGTCAATCAAGGCAGTGTCTGTTATACTCATGATCAGCAACAGGAAATCCAAAGGTTCTCCTGTGCCAGCTGGTCATGGAAATTTCAAAAATTTCATGGTATTTTTCTAGCCATATTTCAACAATGAATGTGGAGGCACTGTGAGTTTCAGTTCATTCCAGAACCATTAATGTTGACGAAGCTCATTTCAATGAAAGCTCTGGAGAAATCTCACAGGCAATGCTTCCCAAAGAATGGCCAAAAGGTCAAATGAAGCCAGGCCCATTGAGTTCTACAATGTGAGGTCCATGTGACTTTTGACTCTCAACTACGGCTGCCAAGTCTTTCAGAAGAAAATTATGTGATATCTTGGCTGTGATTCCCAGTGCTCTGTTGAAAGCCACCCTGGGCCTTGATCTCAGTTTCCAAGGGCGACTCTCATGCATGGCCTTCTAAAATCCCAACACAATTAATGGCAATACTTTTCTGAGGTCAGTTCCAGAACTCAGTCTCTAAGGGGAAAAACACCAGAGTTCATGTCAAGGTGGACCCAGTCATCTCTTCCAATCACCACACTAACAACCACAATTAAAACCAAAACAATCCCACATGGCCCTCATGTTCTTTTATATAGACACTCATCATAACCTATCGCTGGAAATTCCCACGAGGGGCGAAGCCCAAGACAGTCTCCTAAATAATCTCTCTTGCCCCTAATTTTCCTAAATTCAGGGTGGCCTGGACACCATTCCTGTGAACCAGGAGTGTTCAAATAGGCCTGCTGTTAATACTTCTCTGCTTCTCCAATTTGAGGCGTATTGACTGTGCAGTTTGGATTCTTTATGTGAATTGTAGTCACGGGAAAACTCAAGCAATTTAGGGATTTGAAGAAATGATTTGGCCCAATGGATCCCTATTCTAACTTGATGGAGGTCAGGAACCTTACAGAGAATGGGGAGAGACTTCATCCACAATAACTGCACTTTTGGCCATTTTTGTTTTGGATGCACACATGTGATGTTTCTTTAGATTCTTCAGGGGTTGAGAATCTAAGCCACGGCCTCACACAGGGCCAAGAGGCTGATTCAGACACTTCCATTTTCAAAGGAATTAAGCAAATATCCACAGGTGATGTCCATTCATTTCCATTTGAACCTGTTTTCTTCAGGCTTCACAAACGGATGTCTTGAGGCAAAGACCTTCCTGACATTCAGGGCAACAGAACAATAGGTAAGCAAAAGGCCCAAAGCAGGGTTTCTCCACTGAGACTATCATGGTCACACTTATATCTGAGTTTTCTGAGATGCTCGACATTCCCTTTAGCTATCCAGTACATGGCCATGTCACAGGGCTTGGAACTGCTACATATCTTGGACACAAAACCATGAGCCTATTCTGGAGAGTAGCCAGAATTCATGAAGAATGCAGGAATTTTGGAAGATACCACATGTTGCCCATCGATCAGGCAAGCTGAAATCCATTCATAAATTCGGCAGGATGAATGTTGGGAAGCTTTCTGCTAGACAGGAGACAACAATTGATTCATTCAGTTTTCTAATATCTAAAACCATGCACATAGTGGGATACACAGACATAGAAACACTTGCTTGCCAAACGACTTACTATAAACAGTTCACTCCAAACCAAACAAACCACCTTTCCTACCTATTCTCAGAACATGAGACAAAACCACAAACCCACACCGACAACCACAGAGGCACCACCTTCTACAAAGTATGTCTGTGACTATCCAGAGTGTCTTCTGACTGGTGGGCCAACTTATGTTCCCCGGAAAACACCAACTCTGTGAACTTGTCAGGAGCCAGCGGTGAGCCACTATCTGCTTTCTCAGAAAAGGCCCCTCTTCTGAGTTTTCCTGGCAGTTGGCCATCCTCATATCTGTAGGTACCATGAAAGACTGACTCTGTCCTTGGTAAATCCAAACAAGTGAGCCCACTGGGACTGGGACTGGGACAGGCTCTTGGTACCTTGCTTCCTGGATCCCAAGTACCGAGAGTTCCATGACCAAGGAAGTGAGGTGAGGTCACTTCCTTCAGGAACTGAATGAGGTCACTGCTTTGGCAACCACTTTGTCCTAACAGTTGCTTCCAAGGGTCCCATGAGATCGAGGCTTCTCCTACTTCCTGTGACACTTTCACAAGTTAGAATGGTATATGAACCATAGGCACCCAGGAACAGGTCTCCAAAAAGGACTGTTTGTGTCCATCTTCTCTACATTATGAACAGAGAGGCTGATTCAGACACAACCCTTCATCCTGACCAGGTTGTTTGCAATGGAAGATGACGTTTGCTCTCTCAGGTCCTTCATGGCTGCCTACATCTTCTCCAGGGATCACTTCTTCATGTACCTTTGAGTTTTACAACAGGTGGAAGATTCTCTACATTCCTGTATTGTAAGACCAACTTGGTCCCTGCTCTTCTGTAAAGTTAGATTGAGGGAACAGTGTATGGTTAGGGTTAATAACAGGTTTGATTTGGGTTAGGAATTATTCTAATTGATGAATAATGGTATTGGGAACCTGTGATATTTATAAGAATATATAGGTGAAATATAAGTATGAAAACAAAAATCTAGGTAAGATTTGAAGCCCAGAAGGGCATTGCGCTATTGATTGGGATACTTAGCTTTGATATACGTTCTGCACAGGTGTTTCAGATAAATCGATAATCAATGGCATAGGACCTTGTACCTTGGATGATTGAATGTAGAAGTGAACATCCACTAGAACAGGGATAGTCGGTAGGATTAGGAAGATATTCGATAAGTTTCAGAAGAAGACTGAGTACAGAATTTGGACCAAAAGTTCTTTAGCAATAGTGTATCGGGTAGAGAGTGAATGTAAATGTCAGCACACGTGAAGGGTCAGTCACAATGGTGAACTGGGGAAAATATTTAGGTAAGCAGACATCAATAGAGACATTAGGAAATCAGGCAAAGTATAAATTGAGTGATAGGATTAGACATTTGCAACAGGGTTGAGGTTCAAAATATAGTCTTAAGAAGAAACAAATATGTAGTCACCAATAGGATTGACATTTGAGAGCATTAGGCACACTGGACATGAATGTTTTCAGTAATCTATGCTCACTTTTCATTTAGGCTTTGATACAATCATAAGTGTGACCTCTTCTTTTTGTGTCCAGAATATTACTGTGATAAAATGTATATGTAGATTAGGTGACATGAGTATTTCTTCCACCATTTCTGGGAGCAACATTTTGAAGATGAAAAAATTAGTATTGGGGTTACAAATAGATTTACTCTGTGTCTATGAACATAGAGATAATTTATGAATAGACGATACTGTGATTAAATATTATAACTTGTTCCAACTTTAAATATTCGATTGAATTGATATCTGAAAATAAACAGAAAATCGTATATTTATATGCAATCATTCATTCCAACCAGAAATACATCTAATGGTAATATTAGGGTTATGGTTTATCATGAAGAGTGTGTCAGTTTTTCTTCAAAATGATTATGGAAATCGAAAAAAAAAGCGTTTGGAAAGAAGTCTCATGAAAAAACAATCAAGTAACCTGGAGGAATACATGTGTTCTGAATCAGGAAATGATTGAAAGTGAATCAAAATCCTATAAATTATTGAAGTTGTTGATGAAATATATATCCTATGATGTGTATAAACTGAACAAATAGTAATGTACCAGTGTTGAATAAAATGAACTTCAACATAGACATCATATCCAAGAGGAATCTAGTTGCATTGATGTTAAACTGGGTCAGTTACTGTAGAAATATTAGGATTGTATGCACCACTCACTGAAGTTAGTTTTCAGTACTATAAAACAAATATGTAATTCAGGTGGATGAATATTTCTGAGAATAATATTGTGAAAAGTTGATTATAAATCCACATACATGAACATGAATGAATTTAGGTAGTATATGTAAGACACATATATTTCATATTTTGAAATATTTGGAGAGTGTATATATATATATATATATATATATATATATATATATATATATATATACCCACACACACACACACACAACACACACACCCAGGCAATAAAATGTAGCAATATATATGCCAATCGAAATTCATCATGAAGTATATATCATCCACAGATGCAAAAATATTTAATTTACTGAACATGGATTTATGTATAATGTTGTTCTACTAGGAGGCTCACCCATAGGTTGAATTTTCTGTTCCAACAGCGTTTAGGAGGAGTGATCTCTTCTCACAATTTGTATCTTCCAAGTCAGCCACCTCACAAGAATGTACATCTGATACCAGGTAGGATTCTATATGTGCATATAAAAATACATGTGCTGAATCGGCTACAGAGAAAGGGAGACAGGAATTCACATATTTGTTAACTTTAAAAACACATGGAGAACTATTTCAATTAAAAATTAACTAGATTTATAACACCTACCCTATATCATGCAAAAGGCAAGTGCAACTATACACCATGCCTCCTCTGAAATGCTTGTATTTCTATTCTGTTTGGGTTATTTTTCTCCATCATATTAGGATTTGTCATCAGAGTCTAGGAGGGTATGGGTTAGTGTCAGATGGCCCGGCTGGCAGGACACATCAACTTGGGTGTCGATCCTAGTTGGGGAGGAATGAAGGGACAAGAGACACGAGAGATGACAGCAAGACAGGAGTTCTGATCATGCTGCAAACTTTTATTATTCTCAGAGGGTATTTATATGCTGCGGATGGGAAAGCTCTCTTATCGGCAGTTGCTGGATGTCTTCACAGGGTGAGATAACCTCAGGATGTTTCAGGTAGACAGATGGTAGCCGGATGTCAAAAGGAGATAGATGGCTGTGGGATGTCTCCCAGGCAGGTTGTGTCCCAGGGGGATGTTTCTTGTGTCAGTCTATTTTTTGAAGGAGAACTTCCTTCTAGCCCCTGACATCTCCCCTTTTGTTATATAAAATATTCGACCATACCTTACAGGCCATGGATTTAGGGGGTGATAGTGGCTCTGTTTCTCTAGGATGCCTTAGAATATCTCCTGATTTGAGCGAGCATCTTTCCTAGGAGATTTCGTGTTGGCATTGGCATGTTTTTGGAGGAGCCGTCTTTGAGGGGATAGCATGCCAACCGCCATGCACCAGAGCGTGTCATTCAGAGGTCTTGTGTTTGGGGATCCGTGGATCCATCCTCCTGCAGTCCTTCCTGGACCCTCCGTTATTATGGCCTAACGTGCTCATTCCAAGGGTGTGTCCTCCCCCAAGCGGAGGGGCCCATGGAGAAGGAACCCTTATTGCAAGGGTAGAAGATGGTTGCTCAGAGCTGTTACTTATAGTTTTCTGTAAGAAAGAGAGATCTGTGGGGATGTAAACTTAATAAGCCTGTGAGAAGGGTTGAACATTCTTTTAAATGTTGGCAGTGCTGTCTTCCATCTCCAGACCATGATAGTGGACCTGTATGGGCTTAGAAACCAAAATATTAATCTGTTCTTTAATAAATTGTACCAGCCTCTTTATAATGCAGGGGCCTATGGACACCATTAAAAGTAAACCCAACAAAGGGACTAATAGGGGAAGAAGGTAGGGTAGAAATCCATTATGCCCAATCCAGAGGGGATTTTCAAATAGTTCCCTTTGTCTCTTTTCTGGATCTTCTTGAAGCTGCTTAATTTTAATGCGTACTATGCCTGATTTATTGGCATAAAAGCAGCATCGTTCCCCTAAGGCTAAGCAAATACCTCCCTGGTTAGCTGTCAGCAAATCTAAGCCCCGTCTGTTTTGAAGGAACACTTCTGCCAGGGAATTTATTTGGTCCTGCAAATCTTTAAAGGTTCCTGATAAAGTTTGTACATAATTTATAAGTTGTTGAGACAGGCGATGGTAAGAGTGAATAGCCGTGCCTAAGCCACTGTACCTGTGCCCACAGCAGCTGTTATTCCAAGGCTGGCAATGAGTGGTAAAGCCTGTATTGCCCACCTATGTCTTTTGACTAAAGTGTCTAGGCTAGAAATTGGTAGAGGTTCATCTCCTGGGACAATAGTTATATCAGGGAGTAATAAAGCAAGAACACAACCAATGGTCCAATTCGCTGGAAGCGTGGGAAGGCCGAGTTTCCTCCACACATAAAAACTGTGCCATTGGAGGAACAAAGAGATGGGGTGGGTGAGGAATAATTTTATACTGTTGAGCAATTTCCAAAGGAAGTAAGTCGAACATCAGTATCATAGGTATTATTCTGCATCGCGCCTAAAAGAAATAATGTAAAAGTGCCTATAGGCTGTACTTTAAAGGGAAATCCGGGTTGGCATGTATTATCATTGTCCATGATAGAATTAATAGGAACTGCCATAGGCATGATTGCCCCTGCTGTCATGCAGAGCCAGCAATCACCAGCAAGGGTGGGGTTCGAATTATTAAGCTAGGAGAATGTAGTTTGCAAAATATCTAATGTATTGGTATCTAAACCTGGGAACTGGGATTTAGGCTACATTAAGGGATGATATGTGAGCTCAGGGATTTGGGGTTTCAAAAGTTTGATTATCTGAGGATGCTTGACAGAATAAGTGGGTCCTCCACCATCAGAGACCCCTGTAGGGGCCTTAATGGGCCAGTAGGAACCTTTTCCGACAGTGCCTTGGCACCCAGCTGACTGTAGCTTGGTGTATTTGCCATCTCCTCCATGGTCAAAGAGAATGGGGGTATAATGAATAGTGGTCCCCCTGCTGCATGAGTTTTAGTTAGGGAGGCTTCAAAAAATTGTTCTCCCTGTTTATTAACACAAAGTGAAGCCGACACATTACAAGAGACATGCATCGCCTGGGTATGCGTACAAGTTGCAGAACAATTTTGGAGAGCTTTACTTGTACTAGGGGGAATAATCTTTGGCTTGTTAACACATACCCATTTAGGCTGATGAACTCCTCCGAGATTATGGTCAACCTTGGCACGGAGGTAAGTCACCTTAGTCATGCAGTCAGCAGTCTGGGTCCAACTAGTGGGAGCCTCAGTCCAAAATCCTCCTTTGCATTCACGGGGGGGGGGCAAAAAGGTACTCCATGATGTTGGAAATTGGAGGTCCAAGGTCTCCGTGTTCAAACCTGTTCAGCAGAAGTGCCTTAAGCAGGATCCTCGCACAGATTCTTGGCTGTATCTGAAATGGAGGAAAATTTGTCCTCAGGGGGAGGGCCTCCGTCCCTGGGTTGAGGTAAGTAATTTACCTGTTTAACCAGGCATTCTGGTAACCATCTTGGGGATGCTTGCTCTTGGTCCAAAACACAAGCTGAGCCTCATCCCCTGATGAGGATAGGATCTGGGCGTTTTCATTTATTTGTAATGGGATTGCACCACATAACAGGTGAGCGAACAGAATTGGACGAAGGATGCCAGTGTCTGTCTGTGGCCAAATGGCCTTCACTGTCTAAGGTAAGAAAAATAAGGGCAAATAATGCATGGTTAAGGCGATCCCTGGGAGTGGTAAATACAAGGGCGGAAGCCTTAAGACGGGATAGCCAAGTCTTTAAGCTAAGCTGGGCAAGTTCCACATGCCTTGGCCCTGAGAGTTGTATGGAATTTCAGTAGTATGACAAAATTGCAAGGTAGCACAAAACTGTTTAAACTTGGCACTGGTATATGCAGGACATTTATCAGTTTTAATATGTATTGGTTTACCCATTACGAAAAAGGCTGAAACAAGATGAGAAAGGACATCTTTGGTAGCCTCTCCAGAATGTGGTGATGCAAAACTAAAGCCGCTGAAGGTATCTATAGAAATGTATATATATTTGGTTTTTCAAAATTCAGGAAAATGAATAACATCCATTTGCTAAACCTGATTGGGCTGTAATCCTCGGGGGTTAACTCCCAAGTGTTGAATGGGGAGGGAGACAGTGCAACCAGGGCATGCTTTTACTATTTCTCATGCATGTTGCCTGGTAATTTTCCAAAGTAATCGATGGCTCTGGGAATTTAGATGGTGAAGATTTTGTAACTCCATGGCCTTTTGAATGGAGCCAACAAAAATTGGAAAGATGGAACGTGTTGCTGCATCAGCTTGGGCATTACCTTGTGTTAGAGGGCTCAGAAGGTCAGAGTGTGTCATGATGTGTCCTAAGGAAAATGCATGTTTTCTGGCCTGAATTAGCTGCTGAAGCTGGTGAAACAGAAAGGGGGAATTGGAAGAAGCCATAATGGTGGGTGAAATCTCCAGCAGGGGCACAGAAAGAGCAATGTAGGCACTGTCTGTATAAATATTAACAAGATTATCAAAAAAACTTTATGAAAACTTGTGTTATGGTGAACAATTCCACAAACTGAGCTGACTGATAGACAGTATCAAAGGTGGTAGGCTTGTTATTGACAACAAAGACTGCACGGCCATTACTGGAACCATCTGTAAAGACAGTAAGTTCTTGAGGAATGGGAGCCTTTTGAGTAATTTTGGGAAAAATAAATGAATGTAACTGGACAAAATTTAAAACGGGGTCATTGGGGATGTGGTTATGAATTGTTCCCAAAAAGCCTGATAGGGCAATACCCCATTGATCCATGTCTCTAGTAAAAATTGTAGTAAGTGTTTGGTCCTTAGTATATGGAATTAAAATATTATCAGGGTCTTTGCCAAAATGTTGTCGAGAAAGCAAACGACCTTTAAAAATAAGAGAAGCTACCTGAGCAAGATAAACAGTAATAACCTTGGAGGATGTGGTGGATACAAGGACCAAAAGCAAGGGGCAGCCTTTATTTTTAAAATGTGGATCTCGCTGCCAAAATATTCCTGTGGGTGTATGAGGAGTGTGGAAAATAACCAGAACCAGAGGAAGGTTATAAGAAATTTGTGTAACAAACTTTTGGGCAATGGCTTCTGTGGCTTGGTTTAATGCATGTCATGCCTCGGGAGTAAGCTTTTGAGGGGAGGAGGGGTGGGAATCACCTATCAAAATATCATTAAGGGGCAAAAGTACACAAGTGGGTAATTTTAAATATGTTCCTAGCAATTGAATATCCCCCAGTAATATTTGAAAATCATTAAGTGTGTGAAGATGGTAAACACATAGTTGTATTTTAGGAATTTGGATCTGATTATCTTGAAGTTTAAGGCCCAAATAGGTATAAGGGTCCTGTGTTTGAAACTTATCTGGAGCTATCTGTAGTCCCAAGGTAGTGAGGTTTTGTAAAAGTCCAAGTAACAATTATTAAGGTCATGGGTATTAGGTGCAGCAATTAACAAATCATCCATATAATGTAAAATATAATTTTGTGCTCATCGCTCTCTCACAGGGTCTACTGCTTGAGCAACGTGTTTTTGGCAAAGACTAGAGCTGTTGGCCATACCTTGGGGAAGAACCTTCCATTGAAATCTCTGCATAGGGCCCTGAAAATTAATGTGAGGGAGACTAAAGGCAAAATAGGGTCTATCCTCAGGATGTAAAAAGATGGTAAAAAAGCAATCTTTTAAGTCAATAACCATTTTACAATAGTTTTTTGGAATCGCCACTGGTGTGGGAATGCCTGGCTGTAGTGCTCCCATCGGGCGCATAACTTTATTAGTGGCACACAAATATTGTAAAAGGCACCACTTGCCTGATTTTTTCTTGATAATAAAAATAGGAGTAATCCATGATGAGGTTGAGGGCTTTACATGGCCGGCTGCAAGCTGTTCCTGCACTAACGTGGAGGCAGCCTCCAATTTTTCTTGGGTAAGGGGCCACTGATCCACCAACACAGGAGTCTGAGTCTCCCAAATAATTTTATCTGCATGGGGTACAGGAGGGTCAGGGACTGACACTAAAAATCTGAATACACAAGTCCACATGTATTTGTTTTTGTATGGGTTGTATAGCCTCCACCAGTCCTTGTTTCAGTATCCCCAGGCCTGTACCAGGAACAAAATTCATAGGAAGCATTTGATGAGTCACCATGGAATTGGGACTGGCGAGAATAACTTCCAATAACTCAAAATATCTCCTCCCTATACGTTAACAGGGAGGTCAGAATCAACGAAAGGAGTGACAGTTGACTTATTACCATCTTTATCAGTGCAGCTAATAGACCTAGAGCTGACCAGAGGATTTTTTTATTTTCCTATCCCTTTAAGGTCAGTCAAGGATGGAGTGAGGGGCTAACCTGATGGCTTGTATTTTTGAGAAATAATTGTGGCATCAGCTCCAATATCTAGAACTCTTTGGAATTCCTTTCCTTCAGTAAGTAAGGTAAGGGTGGGTCTATTGTGAGAAATGGGCTGAACCCAATACACATCAGAGAAGCCCAAGAAGGCAGTCCCTCGAGGTAGGTTTGGGTTTTGGAAATGCCTCCTGAATCCAAGGGAAGGAGAATTAATTGTGAAGGTCTTGTTCCTGCTGGGATGGCGGCAACTCCATTAATAGCAGTGGCCAGTATTTTTATTTCTCCAGTGAAATCATTATCATTAATGCCAACGAAGACCTGAACACCTTGTATGGTAGTGGAGGTTCTTCCAAGATTAAGGGCACATGTATGAGATGGAGGGGGACCCATAATTTCATTGGGTATTATCTGGGGCCCTTGCATTGGGTCTAATATTGTATTTGTGGCAGCACAGAGGTCCAATTTTGTGCTGCCTGGGGTGGCTAGTTGGAGGGAGGCAATTGTGGAGAAGGATTTTGTGGTAGGTTGGGAGTTTAGGAGGGAACAAACTTTATTGCTCCTGTGTTTGTCGTGGGGGATGTTGTGGCCGGGGGCTGGCCCCGCAGGGAGTTTCCCGAGAAGTAGGAAGAAATAGGCTGTGTGAGGGCATTTGTCTTAGATCTACACTCACTGGCCCAGTGATGACCTTTACCACTTCTATGGAAAAGGGTAGCTGGGGGCGGTTAAGCCCCAGTTTGAGGAGACGCTATTCCTAGGCTTTGTTTGCCTGTGGGACACTCACATGCAAAATGGCCAGGTTGTTTACAAGTAAAGCAAGTACGTGAGCCAGGATTGTGAAAGGCCTTGGTAAAGGCGGTCCCTAAAGCCAGACCCATGGCATGGGCTGCACCCACGTCTGCACAGAGTCTAATAACTTCAGAAAGTTTCCCTTTATCCTTATGTGGTTGAAGAACATTCTGACATGCTGGGTTAGCATTTTCAAAGGCAAGATGTTTTACATAGGTGCTTTCACCTTCGCTTGGTAAATCCTATAGGCTGTGGCACGGTCCTGAGAGGTCGCGGGTGTTCTGAATGGTTGAGAGCTGCTTCCTTCTCCAAGATAGCGTCCTCCCCAGGGGTCAATGTGTCTCTGGGATTTAAAACTGGATAAAGGTGGTTTTTAATCATTGGAGCCTTATTAATTAGGGTCGTATTTTGAGGGGGACCAGGAAGGTTCTCAGGGTCCTGGGAAGACTGAGAAGGTTCTATGTCTATACTAATGATGGGCATGCAGAGGGGGGACGAGAGGTCTTTTGCATAATCTCTTCCCCAATCCTGACAAGTTGTAAGGTACCATTGTCAAAGCGAAAACTTTTAAGAATTTCATTAATTAAGTTCCATTAAGAAAAGGTGGGAACTGGCATTTTTTCTGGGCCAAAGGATTCATAATAATCTTTTAAACAGTCTCCTACTCTAAGCCATTTTTGCCATCAATGGTCCCTTCAAGAGGAAACCATGGACACAATTCTCCTATGTATGAAAAGAAAAATTTTAAGTCCTTTTTCTTAACATGTGCCCCTCATGTCTTGAAGGACTCCTTGAGGCCTGAAATAAACAAATCATGTGACGATACTGCTTGTCACATGGTGCGTCACTCACCGTGCATCATCCCCACCTTCCTCCTGGATATGTCTCCGGGTGGTGTCTGCTGAGGCGATCGTGAGCTCCTCTTGACCAAGTCTTCCAGGAGGAAGGGGTTCCCCCTCAGTCAAAGGCTTGAGCCCCAGTCGGTGGGCGCCAGATGTCCCGGCCGGCAGGACACATCAACGTGGTCAGCGAACCTAGATGGGGAGGAATGAAGGGACCAGAGGCATGAGAGATGAGAGCAACACAGGAGTTCTGATCAAGCTGCAAAATTTTATTGTTCACACATGGGTATTAATATGCTGGATATGGGAAAGCTCTCTTATCAGCAGTTTCTGGATGTCTTCACAAGGTGAGATAACTTCAGGATGTTTCTGGAAGAAAGATGGCCACAGGATGTCTCAGGGACATATATGGCTACAGGATGTCTTCCAGACAGGATGTCTCCTGGGGGCTGTTTCTTGTAAGTGTCAGGCTGTTCTTTGAAGAAGAATTCCTTCTACCCCTGACAGTCAGGGATTCAGTATTTCGAATGGAAAATTCGAAAATGAATCCAATGTGTAGGCAAATATGTGCTACCCAAAAATCTTCCCACTCTCATTCAGAACAATGCCTTGACATTTCCTTCACTCCAAGTAAGACATAATTAGAGGAGAAGAGTTAGAAATCTGTGAATACATATCGGTAATGGAAAATGCTCAGGAGTTCACAACCTTCGAGGTTGTAGAGGAGTTTCCAAAAGTAAAGGACAGGGTAAAAACTCCAAAAACATGGAGCTCTGCTGGCCTAAAGACTTCTTGAGAAACTGCCTCTGAGATTGGGCACCTGAAATATATGTTGATGACAGGAGCTTTAACTTCCTTTGTAGTGAGACCATCAAAGCTGGGTCTGCATCTATATGACCTGGAGGACATGGTTTCTTTTTTTCCTATGAACATGAAGCAGTAGGGCTGAATTCTCTCTTTATAGGTAAACTGTTGCCACTGGGGGCTAAGTGTCTTGCAGTGTGGACTGTGAAGCCATTTGGTCATCCTCCACTTTTCGTGGTGTTTCTTGCAGCTGCACTGGGAGTTTGGTATTTGCTTCACAAAATACGAGAAGTTCAACTGGGACACAGTGATGGAGGGAGTTCTGTCATGTGTGGTGGGTAAGGGTCTGCAGGAGAATGCACCAACCTGGCTTATATCCCACATAGCTTGCCCCCTTGACCACAGCAATCTGATTCTAAACATTGCCCTTCAACCTGTCCATATAACAAGATGCCTTTACATACAAGGGTATGGGGGCTGCACTATATCAGTCACAAGGCATTTGAAAGCCAATGGCATATCCACATCAGCCCACCACAGATGTTTTAACACACACCTGCACACCACTGCTCTAGGCCGACTACTCATCAGGCTCCAAGTTACTGGCATCTCTGTTCTACACCATTTTCATGAAACCCAGTCAATCAAGGCACTGTCTGGTACATTCATGATCAGTAATAGGACACCTAAAGGTTCTCCAGTGCCACCAGGTGATGGGAATTTCCAAACTTTAATGATATTTATCTAGGCATTTTTCATGGATGAAGTTGAAGGCACTGTGGGTTTCAATTTATTCAGGAACCATTAAATGGAGAAGAAGCTCATTTCAATGAAAGCTCTGGAGAATTCTAACAGGCAAGGCTTCCCAAAGACAGGCTAAAAGGTCACATTAAGCCAGGCATTTGAGGTCTACAATGTGAGGTCCATGTGTGTTTTGACTTGCAATGATGGCTGCCAAGTCTTTAAGAATAAAATCATGTGATGTCCTTCCTGAGATTTCCAGTGCTCTTCGGAAAGCCTCCCTGGGCCTAGATCTCAGTTTCCAAGGGCGACTCTCATGCGTGGCCTCCTAAAATCCCAACACAATACATGGCAATACTTCTTTGAGGTCAGTTCCAGAACTCAGTCTCTAAGGGGAATCACATAAGGGTTCAAGCCCAGGTGGACATAGCCATGTCTTCCAACGGCCACAAAAATGACCACAATTAAAACCAAAACACTCCCACATGACACACCTGATGCAAAGACCTTCCTGACTTTCAGGGCAACAGAAGAATCGGTAAGCAAAATGTCCAAAGCAGGGTTTTTCCAATGAGGCATTCCTGGTCTCACTGATATCTGAGCTTTCTGAGATGCTCGCCATTCCCTTCAGCTATCCAGTACATGGCCATGTCACAGAGATTTGAGGTGGTACATATATTTGACACAAAACTATGAGCCTATTCTGGAGAGTGCACACAATTCAGGAAGAAAACAGGAACTTAAGAAGTTAGCAGGTGTTCCCCATCGATAAGTCATGCCGCAGTCCATTCATGAGTTGTGCAGGATGAAAGCTGAGAAGCTTTCTACTAGACAGGACTCACCAATTGATGCATTTTCTTTTCTAATGTCTACAACCAGGGACACAGTGGTATAAACAGACATAGAAACACTCGCCTTGTCAAATGACTTACTAGAAACAGTTCCCTCCAAACCAAACAAACCGCCATTCCTACCTATTCTCAGAATATGAGACAAAACCACAAACCCACACCCACACCCACAAAGACACCTCCTTCCCCCATGTAGGTCTGTGACTATCCGGAGTGTCCTCTGACTGGTGGGCCATACTATGTTCCAATGAAATGGCCTGTCCTGTCTCAGATCTGGTCTCCTTGGCCAACTCTGTGAAGTTGTCAGGAGCCAGCAGTGAGCCACTACCTACTTTCTCAGGAAAAGCCCCTCTTCAGAGCTTTCCTGGTTTTGGCCGTCCTCACATCAGTAGGTAGCAAGAATGACTGACTCTGTCCTTGGTAAGTCCAAACAAGTGAGACCACTGGGACTGGGACTGCCTCTTGGTGCCTGGCTTCTTGGATACCAAGTTCAGAGAGTTCCATCAACAAAGAAGTGAGGTGAGGTCACTTCCTTAAGGAACTGAATCAGATCACTGCCTTGGTAACCACTTTGTCCTAACAGTTGCTTCCAAGACTACCATGAGATGGAGGCTGCCCCTACTTTCTGTGACACTTTCACAAGGTAGAATGGTATATCAACCATAGGCACCTAGGAACAGCTCTCCACACCAACCTGGTTTGGTCCATCTTCTCTACATTAAGAAGAGAGAGGCTGATTCATAAACAACCCTTCATCCTGACCAGGTTGTTTTCCATGGAAGCTGACTTTTGCTCTCTCAGGTCCTTCATAGTTGTCTACATCTTCTCCAGGGATCATTTCTGCATGGACCTTGAGGTTCTCAGGAGGTGGAAGATCCCCTACATTCCTGTATTGTAAGACCAACTCTGTCCCTGCTCTTCTGTAAAGTTAGATTGAGGGAACAGTGTATGGTTAGGGTTAATAATATGTTCAATTTGAATTAGGAATCATTCTGCTGGATGAATAATGGTACTGGGAACCTGCGACATTTATAAGTATATATAGGTGAAATATATGTATGAAAACAGAAATCTAAGTAAGATTTGAAGCGCAGAATGGGGATGGGCCCTTGATTGTGATACTTAGCGTTGAATTATGTTCTGCACAGATGTCTGAGATAGATCGATATACAATGGCATTAGACCCTGTACCTTGGATTATTGAATGTATAAGAGAACATCCAGTCAAAAAGGGATAATGGGTAGGATTAGGAAGATAGTCAGTAGGTTTAAGAAGAAGAGTGAGTATAGGATTTGGAACAAAAGTTCCTTAGCAATAGGGTTTGGATTAGAGTGTGAATGTAAGTGTCAGCACAATTGAAGAGTCAGTCACAATGATGAACTGCGGAAAGTATGTAGGAAAGCTGATATAAATAGAGACATTATGAAATCAGGAAAAGTATAAAGTGAGAGATAGGATTAGATATTTTCAACAGGGTTGAGTTTGAATATATAATCTTAGCAAGAAACAAATATGTTGTCACAAATAGGATTGAATTTTGAGAGCATTAGCCAAACTTGATATGGATGGTTTTAGTAATCCATGTTCACTTTACATTTAGGCTTTCGTGCAAACATAAGTGTGACCATTTCTTTTTGTGTCCAGAATATTACTCTGATAAAATGTATATGTAGATCAGATGACATGAGTATTTCTTCCACCATTACTGGGAGCAAAATTTTGAAGACGTATAAATTAGTATTGGGTTTACAAAGAGGTGTACTCTGTGTCTATGAATATAGAGACAATGCATGAATAGACAATAGTGTGAATAAATAATATAACTGGTTCCACTTTAAATAATGGATTGATTTGATATCTGAAAATATATAAGAAATCTTATATTGATATACAATCATTCATTCCAACCAGTTATACATCTAATAGTAATATTAGGGTTATAGTTTATCATGAAGGGTGTGTGAGTTTTGCTTCAAATTTGATTATGGAAATCGAAAATAATATGTTTGGAATGAAGTCTCATGAAAAAACCAGTCAAGAAACATGGAGGATTACATGTGTTCTAAAGCAGAAAATGATTGAAAGTGAAACAAATGCCTATAATTTTGCTAACGTATGGATGAAATATATATCCTATAATGTGCATAAACTGAAGAAATTGTAACATACCAGTGGTGAATAAAAATGAACATCAAAATACACATCATGTCCCATAGGAATCTACTTGCATTGATGACAAACTGGATCAATTATTGTAGAAATATTAGGATTTGTATCCACCATTCACTGAAGTTATTTTTCATTTCTAGGAAAAAATATGTATTTCAGGTGGATGAATATTTCCGTGAATAATCTTGTGAAATGTTAACTCTAAATCCACATACATGAATATGAATGAATTTAGGGAGTGTATAATAAGACACATATATTTTATATTTTAAAAAAATTTAGTGTGTGTGTGTGTGTATATATATATATATATATATACACACACACACACACACACACACACACACACACAGAGAGAGACATTAAAAATTAGTAATACATATGCCAATCGAAATTCACCATGAAATATATATCATCCACAGATCCAAAAATATTCATTTTACTGAACATGGATTTATGTATAATGTTGTTCAACTAGGAAGCTCACCCATAGTTTGAAATTTCAGTTTCAACAGTGTTTAGGCGGAGTGATCTATTCTCACAATTTCTATCTGCCAAGTCAGCCACCTCACAAGAGTGTACCTGTGGTACCAGGTAGAATTCTATATGTGCATATAAAAATACATGTGCTGAATAGGCTACAGAGAAAGGGAGAGAGGAATTCACATATTTGTTTACTTTAAGTACCCATGGAACTATTTCAATTAAAAATTAACTTGAATTATAACACCTACACTTTATCATGCAAAAGCCAAGTCTAACTATACACCATGCCTCCTCTGAAATGCTTGCATTTCTATTCTGTTTGGGTTATTTTACTCCAACATATTAGGATTAGTAGTAAGAGTCTATTAGGGTATGGGTTAGTGTCAGTTATTCAGTATTTCAAATGGAAAATAGGAAAATAAATCCAATGTGTATGCAAATATGTGCTACAAAAAATTCCCACTATCATCCAGAACAATGCCTTGACAATATCTTCGCCCCTAGTAAGACACAATTAGAGAAGAAGAGTTAGAAAATCTGTGAATACATACCTGGAATGGAAAATGTTCAGGAGTTCACAACCTTGGAGGTGGTAGAGGAGTTTCCAAAAGTAAGGGACAGTGTAAACACTCCACAAACATGGAGCTATGCTGGCATTAAGACTTCTTGAGAAACTGCCTCTGAGGTTGGACACTTGAAAAATATGTTGTTGTCAGGAGCTTTAGCTCCCTGTGTACGGAGACCATCAAAGCTGGGTCTGCATCTATGTGACCTGGAGGATATGGTTTCTTATTTTCTAATGAACATGAGGAAGCAGTGATGAATTCTCTCTTTGTAGATAAACTGTGGCCACTGGGGGCTAAGTGTCTCCCTGTGTGGACTTTGAAGCCATTTGGTCATTCTCCAATTTTCGTGGTGTTTCTTGCTGCTGCACTGGGTGTTTTGTATTTGCTTCACAACATACAAGGATTTCAAATGGGTCACAGTGCTGGTGGGAGTCCTGTAAGGTGTGGTGGGTCAGGGTCTTCAGGAGAATGCACCAACCAGGCTTCTATCCCACATTTCTTGCTCCCTTGACCATAGCAACCTGATTCTGAACATTGCCCTGAAACCTGTCCATATAACCAGATGCCTTTTCATATAATTTTCTGCTGGCTGCACCAAGTCAGTCACAAGCCATTTGGAAGCCAATGACACACCCACATGGCCACACCGCAAATATATTATCAGACAACTGCACACCACTGCTCTAGGCCCACTACTCAGCAGGCTCCAACTTACTGGCATCTGTGTTCCACACCATTTTCAAGAACTCCAGTCAATCAAGGCACTGTCTGGTACACTCATGAGCAGCAATAGGACATCCAATGGTTCTCCAGTGCCACCTGGTCATTGGGAATTTCAAAAATTTCATGGTATTTATCTATCCATTGTTCAAGAATGAAGTTGGAGGCACTTTGGGGTTTTCATTCATCCAAGAACCATTAAATGGTGAGGAAGCTCATTTCAATGAAAGCTCTGGAGAACTCTCACAGGCAAGGCTTTCCAAAGAGTGGTCAAAATGTCATATGCAGACAGGCCCATTGAGGTCTAAAATGTGAGGTCCATGTGTGTTTTGACTCTTAACTATGGCTGCCAAGTCTTTCAGAATAAAATCATGTGATATCCTGGTTGAGATTCTCAGTGCTCTGTGGAAAGCCACCCAGGGCCCAATCTCAGGTTTCAAGGGTGACTCTCATGCGTGGCCTCCTACAATCCCAACACAATTAATGGCAATACTTCTCTGAGGTCAGTTCCAGAACTCAGTCTCGAAGGAGAATCACACCCGAGTTCAAGCCCATGTGGACCCAGTCATCTCTTCCAACCGCCACACAAATGACCACAATTGAAACCAAAACATTCCCACATGACCCTCATCTTCTTCCATATAGACACTCATCATAAACTCTTGCTGGAGGTTTCCATGAGGAGCGCAGCCCAAGGCAATGTCCAAAATATGCACCCTTGCCCGTCATTTGCCTAAAATGAGGGTGGCCTTGACACCCTTCCTGTGAACCAGGAGTGATCAAATAGGCCTGCCTTTAATACTGCTCTGCTTCTCCAATTTGAGGCCAACTGACTGTCAGGTATAGATTCTTTATGTGATTTGGCATCATGGGAGAACCCAAGCACTTCTGCAGGAGTTCAAAGAACTCATTTGACCCAGAGGATCCTATTCTCACTTGATGGAGGTTAGGAACCTAACAGAGGAAGGCAAGAAACTTCATCCACAATGACTGATATTTTTACCATTTTCGTTTTCAATACACACATGGGAACTTTCTTTATATCCATCAGGTGCTGAGAATCTAATCCATAGCCTGACCCAGAGGCAAGCAGCTGATTCAGACACATCCCTTTCGAAAGCAATTAAGCAAAGCACCACAGGTGATGCCCATTCATTTGCATTTAAAAACTGTTTACTTCAGGCTTCAAAAAGGAGTGGCCTGAGGTAAGGACCTTCCTGACATTCAGGGCAACAGAAAAATAGGTAAGCAGAAGGCCCAAAACAGTATTTCTCCACTGAGACTTTCCTGGTCACACTGATATCTGAGTTTCCTGAGATGCTCGCCATTCCATTCAGCTATCCAGTACATGGCCATGTCACAGAGCTTGGAGGTGTTACATATCTTGGACACAAAACCATGAGCCTATTCTGGGTAGTGGCCAAAATTTAGGAAGAAAACAGGAACTTAGGAAGATATTAGGGGTTGCCCATCCATAAAGCAACCTGCAGTCCAGTCATAAATTGGGTAGGATGAATGATGGAAAACTTTCTTCTAGACAGGACATATCCATTGATGCATTCTCTTTTCTTATGTCTACAACCACGGACACAGTGAGATACACAGATATAGAAACACTCACCTTGTCAAACGACTTTTTAGAAGCAGTCCACTCCAAACCAAACAAATCGCCTTTCCTACCTATTCTCAGAACATGAGACAAAACCACAAACTCACACCCACACCCACAAAGGCACTTCCTTCCCCCAATATGTCTGTGACAATCCGGAGTGGCCTCTGACTGTAGACCATATTGTTACCCTGAACTGGCCTGCTCTGTCTCAGATCTGGTCTCCGTGGCCAAATCTGTGAAGTTGTCAGGAGCCAGCGATGACCAACTACCTGTTTTCTTAGGAAAGGACCCTCTTCAGAGCTGTCCTGGCATTTGGCCATTCTCACATCAGTAGGTACCAAAAAAGACTCTCTCTGCCCTTGGTAAAACCAAACATGTGATCCCACTAGGACTGTTACTGGGACTGGCTCTGGATGCCTGGCTTCCTGAATCCCAAGTTCAGAGAGTTCCATCACCAAGTAAGTTAGGTGAAGTCACTTTCTTCATGAAATGAATGAGGTCACTGCCTTGGCAACCACTTTGTCCTAACAGTTGCTGCCAAGGGTCTCATGAGATGGAGGCTGTTCCTACTTTCTGTGACACTGTCACAAGTTAGAATGGTATATCAACCATATGCACCGGGGAACTTCTCTCCATACAGGCCTGCTTTGGTCCATCTTCTCTACATTAAGAAGAGAGAGGCTGATTCAGACACATCCTTTCATCCTGTCCAGGTTCTTTACCATGTCAGAAGACTTTTGCTCTCTTTGGTACTACATAGCTGCCTACAACTTCTCCAAGGATCATTTCTGCATTGACCTTTGAGGTTCTCAGCAGGTGGAAGATCCCCTACATTCCTGTATTGTAAGACCAACTCTATCCCTGCTCCTCTGTAAAGGTAGATTGAGGGAACAGCGTATGGTTAGGGTTAATAACAGGTTCGAATTCGGTTGGGAATCATTCTGCGGGATGAATAATGTTATTGGGACCCTGCGAAATTTAAAAGAATATATAGGTGAAATATAAGTTTGAAAACCCAAATCTATGTAAGTTTTGAAGCCCAGAAGTGTATTGGGCCCTTGGGTAGGATACTTAGCTTTGAATTATGTTCTGCACAGATGTCTCTGATTAATCGCTATACAATGGCATAGGACCTTTACCTTGGATGATTGAATGTCGAAGAGAACATGCAGTCAAAAAGGGATAGTCGATAGGATTAGGAAGATAGTCAGTAGGTTTAGAAAGAAGAGTGAGTATAGGATTTGGACAAAAACTTTTTTAGCAATAGGGTTTCGGGTAGAGAGTGAATGTAAATGTCAGCACATGTGAAGAGTCATTCACAATGATGAACTGGGGAAAATATGTAGGAAAGTAAATATCAATTGAGACAAAAGGAAATCAGGCAAAGTATAATGTGAGTTATAGGATTAGACATTTTCAACAGGGTTGAGGTTGAATATATAATCTTAGCAAGAAACAAATATGTAGTCACCAATTGGATTGACATTTGAGAGCATTAGGCAACCTGGACATGGATGTTATTACTAATCCATGCTCACTTTCCATTTAGGCTTTGGTACAATCATAAGTGTGATCTTTGCATTTTGTGTCCATAATATTACTGTAATAAAATATATATGTAGATCAGGTGACATGAGTATATCTTCCACCATTTCTGGGAGCAATATTTTGAAGACGTATAAATTAGTATTGGGGGTACAAACAGGTGTACCCTGTTTCTATGAATATACAGATAATGCATGAATGGAACATACTCTGAATAAAACATATACTCATTCCACTATAAATAATGGATTGAATTGATATGTGAAAAAATACAGGAAATCAAATATTGATATACAGACATTCATTACAACCAGTTATACATCAATGATAATATTAGTATTAGGATTTTCATGAAGAGTGTGTGAGTTTTGCTTCAAAATTGATTATGGAAATCGAAAATAATGTGTTTGGAAAGAAGTCTCATGAAAAGAGCAGTAAAGAAACATGGAGGAATACATGTTTTCAGAAGCAGGAAGTGATTGAAAGTGAAACAAATTCCTATATATTTTTGAACTTTTGGATGAAATATATATGATGTGCATAAACTGAAGAAATAATAATGTCCCACTGTTGAATAAATATGAACGTCAAAATACATATCATGTCCCATAGGAATCTACTTGCATTGATGTTAAACTGGGTTAGTTACTGTAGAAATATTAGGATTTGTATACACCATTCACTGAAGTTAGTTGTCAGTACTAGGAAACAAATATGAATTTCAGGTGGATGAATAGTTTGGAAAATAATCTTGTGAAAAGTTGATTATAAATCCACATAAATGAATATGAATGGATTTAGGGCGTGTATAATAAGTCACATATATTACATATTTTGAAATATCTGGAGAGTATATATATATATATATATATATATATATATATATATAGAGAGAGAGAGAGAGAGAGAGAGAGAGAGAGACAGAGAGAGAGACAGAGAGAGAGACATTAAAAACTAACAATATATATGCCAATCAAAATCCATCATGAAATATATATCATCCACAGATCCAAAAATATTCATTATACTGAACATGGATTGATGTATAATGTTGTTCAACTAGAAAGTTCACCCATAGTTTGAAATTTCAGTTCCAATAGCATTTACGAGGAGTGATCTCTTCTCACAATTTGTATCTGCCAAGTCAACCACCTCACAAGAATGTACGTGTGGTACCAGGTAGAATTCTATATGTGCATATAAAAATACATGTGCTTAATAGGCTACAGAGAAAGGGAGAAAGGAATTCACATATTTGTTAACTTTAAAAACACATGGAGAACTATTTCAAAAAAAATTTGCAAGATTTATAACTCCTACCCTATATTATGCAAAAGGCAAGTCCAAGTATACACCTTGCCTCCTCTGAACTGCTTGTACTTCTTTTCTGTTTTTTGTTATTTTTCTCCATCATATTAGGATTAGTAGTCAGAGTCTAGTTTGGAATTGGTTAGGGTTAGAGATTCAGTGTTTTAAAGGGAAATTGAAAAATGAATCCAATGTCTATGCAAATATGTGCTACCCCAAAATCTTCCCAGTCTCATCCAGAACAATGCCTTGACATTATCTTTTACCAAAGTAAGATACAGTTAGAGGAGAAGAGTTAGAAAATCTGTGAATACATATCTGGAATGGAATTTGCTCAGGAGTTCACAACCTTGAAGGTGGTAGCAGAGTTCAAAATAGTAAGGCAAAAGGTAAACACTCCTCAAACATGGAGCTCTGCTGGCCTAAAAAATTCTTGAGAAACTGCCTCTGAGGTTGGGCACTTGAAATACATGTTGTTTTCAGGAGATTTAGTTCTTTTATAGAGAGACCATCAAAGCTGGTTCTGCATATATGTGACCTGTAAGACATGGTTTCTTATTTTTCATTGAACATGTGGCAGCAGTGCTGAATTATTTTTTTGTAGCTAAACTGTGGACACTGGGGCTAAGTTTCTCCCTGTGCTAACTGGGAAGACATTTGTTCATCCTCCACTTTTAGTGGTGTTTCTTGCTGCTGCACTGGGAGTTTGGTATTTGCTTCACGAAATAAAGGAGGTCAATTGGGACACATTGTTGGAGGGAGTTCTGTCACGTGTGGTGGGTGAGGGTTTGCAGGAGAATGCAATAACCAGGCTTCTATCCCACATAGCTTTCCCCCTTGACCATAGCAACCTGATTCTGAACATTTCCCTGAAACCTCTCCATATAACAAGATGCCTTTATCTATTGGGTCTGTTGGCTGAAACCATATCAGTCACAAGCCATTTGGATGCCAATGGCAGTTCCACGTGGCCTCACCACAGATGTTTTGTCACACATCTGCTCACCACTGCTCTAGGCCCACTAATCAGCAGGCACCAACTAACTGGCATCTCTGTTCTACACCATTTTTATGAAACCCTGTCAATCAAGGCACTGTCTGGTATACTCATGATCAGCATCAGGACATCCAAAGGTTTTCCAGTGCCAACTGGTCATTGAAATTTCAAAAATTTCATGGTATTTATCTAGCCATTATTCAAGGAAGAATTTGTAGTCACTGTGGGTTTCAATTCATTCAGGAACCATTAAATGTTAAGGAAGCTCATTTCAATGAAAGCTCTGGAGAACAATCACAGGCAAGGCATCCCAAATAGTGGCCAAAAGGTCACATGAAGCCAGGCCCATTGAGGTCTACAATGTGAGGTCCATGTGTGTTTTGACTCTCAACTATGGCTGCCAAGTTTTTCAGAATAAAATCATGTGATATCCTGGCTGAGATTCTCAGTGTTCTGTGGAAAGCCACCCTTGGCATAGATCTCAGTTTCCAAGGGCGACTCTCATGCGTGGCCTCCTAACATCCCCACACAATTCATGGCAATACTTCTCTGAGGTCAGTTCTACAACTCAGTCTCTAAGGAGTATTACACCAGAGTACAAGCCGAGGGGGACCCAGTCATCCCTTCCAACTGCCACACAAATTACCAAAATTAAAACCAAAACATTCCCACATGGCCCTCATCTTCTTCCACATAGACCCTCATTTTAAACTCTGGCTGGAGATTTTCATGAGGGGTGCAGCGCAAGAGAGTGTCCAAAATAAGCTCCCTTGGCCCTCATTTGCCTAAAGTCAGGGTGGCCTGGACACCACTCCTGTGAACCAGGAGTGATCAAATAGGCCTGCCATTACAACTACTCTGCTTCTCCAATTTGAGGCCTACTGACTGTGGGGTTTAGATTCTTTATGTGAAGTGGAATCATGAGAAAACCCAAGCACCTCTGCATGGCTTTGAAAAACTCATTTTACCCAAAGGATCCCTATACTCACTTGATGATTGTCTGCAACCTAATAGAGGAAGGAGAGAGACATCATCCACAATGACTGAATTTTGCCATTTTAGTTTTGGATGCACACATGGGATCTTTCTTTATATCCATCAGGTGCTGAAAATATAAGCCACAGCCTCACACAGGGCCAAGAGGCTGATTCAGACACATCCCATTCAAAGCAATTAAGCAAAGAGCCACGGGTGATGCCCAATCATTTCCATATGAAAACTGTTTTTTTCATGCTTATCAAAGGGGTGGCCTGAGGCAAAGACCTTCCTGTCATTCAGTGAAACAGAAAAATAGGTAAGCAAAAGGCACAAACATGGTTTCTCCACTGAGACTTACCTGGTCACACTGATATCTGAGTTTTCTAAGAAGCTCGCCATTACCTTCAGCTATTCAGTACATGGCCATGTGACAGAGCTTGGGGTGGTACCTATCTTGGACACAAAACCATGAGACTATTCTGTAGATTGGTCAGAATTCAGGAAGAAATCTGAAACTTAGGAAGATAGTAGGTGTTGCCCATCGATAAGGCAACCTGCAGTGCAGTCATAAATTGGGCAGGATGAATGCTGGGAAGCTTTCTACTAGACAGGACACATTCATTGATGCATTCTCTTTTCTAATGTCTACAACCACGGACACAGTGTTATACACAGACATAGAAACACTTGCCTTGTCAAAAGACTATCTAGAAACAGTCCACTGCAAACCAGACATACCAGCTTTCCTAACTATTCTAAGAAAATGAGACAAAACCACAAACTCACACCCACAAACACAAAGCACCTCCTTCCCCCAAGTAAGTCTCTGAATATCCAGAGTGTCCTCTGACTAGCGGGCCCTACTATGTTCACCCGAAATGGCCTGTACTGTGGCAGATCTGGTCTCCTTGGCCAACTCTGTGTAGTTGTTAGGAGCCAGCGGTGAGTCACTACCTACTTACTAAGGAAAGGCCCGTCTTCAGAGCTCTCCTGATATTTGGCCATCCTCACATCAGTAGGTACCAAGAAAGACAGAATCTGTCATTGGTAAAACAAAACAAGTGAGCCCCCTGGTACTGGGACTGGGACTGGCTCTGGATGCCTGGCTTCCTGGATCCCAAGTTCAGAGAGTTCCATCACCAAAGAAGTAAGGTAGGTCACTTCCTTCAGGAACTGAATGAGGTCAATGCCTTGGCAAACACTTTGTCCTAATAGCTGCTTCCAAGGGTCCCATGAGATGGAGGCTGCCCCTACTTCCTGTGACACTGTCACAAGTTAGAATGGTATATCAACCATAGACACACGGGAACAGCTCTCCACACAGACCTTGTTTGGTCCATCTTTTCTACATTAAGAAGAAAGTGGCTGATTCAGACACACCCCTTCATCCTGACAAGGTTGTTTGCCATGGAAGATGACTTTTGCTCTCTCAGGTCCTTCATAGCTGCCTAACTCTTTTCCAGGGATCATGTCTGCATGGACCTTTGAGGTTCTCAGCAGGTGGAAGATCCCCTACATTCCTGTATTGTAAGACCAACTCTGTCCCTGCTCTTCTGTAAAGTTAGATTGAGGGAACAGTGTATGTTAAGGGTCAATAACATGTTGGATTTGGTTTAGGAATCATCCTGCAGAATGAATAATGGTATTTGAAACTGCGATATTTACTAGAATATATATGTGAAATATAAGTGTGAAACTAGAAATCTAGGTAACATTTGAAGCCCAGAAGGGCATTGGACCCTTGATTGTGATACTTAGAATAAAATTACATTCTGCACAGAGGTCTCAGATAGATCAATATACAATGGCATAAGACCTTGTACCTTGCTTGATTGAATGTAGAAGAGAATATCCAGTCAAAAAAGGATAGTCGGTAGGATTAGGAAGATAGTCGGTAGGTTTAGAAAAAGAATGAGTATAGGATTAGGAACAAATGTTTATTAGCAATAGGTTATCGATTAGAGTGTGAATGTAAATGTCAGCACATGTGAAGAGTCAGTCACAATGATGAACTGGGGAAAATATGTAGGAAACAGATAGAAATAGAGCCATAATGAAATCAGGCAATGTATAAAGTGAGGGATAGGATTAGACATTTTCAGTAGGGTTGAGTTTGAATATATAATCTTAAGAAGAAACAAATATGTAGTCACCAATGAGATTGATATTTGAGAGCATTAGGCAAGCTGGACATGGATGTTTTTAGTAATCCATGTTTACTTTCCTTTTAGGCTTTGGTACAAACATAAGTGTGAGCTTTGCATTTTGTGTTCCGAATATTTCTGTGATTAAATGTATAAGTAGATCAGGTGACATGAGTATTTCTTCCAACATTTCAGGGAGCAATATTTTGAAGACATATAAATTAGTATTGGGGGTATAAAGAAGTGTACACTGCGTCTATGAATATAGAGATAATGCATGAATAGACCATACTGTGAATAAATAATATAACTCGTTCCACTTTAAATAATGGATTGAATTTTTATCTGAAAATATATAAGAAATCCTATATCGTTATGCAATCATTAATTCCAACCAGTCATACATCTAATGGTAATATCAGAGTTATAATTCATCATAAAGTTTATGTGAGTTTTGCTTCAAAAGTGATTATGGAAATTGAAAGTAATGTGTCTTGAAAGAACTCTCATGAAAAGACCTGTCAAGAAACATGGAAGAATACATGTGTCCTGAAGCAGGAAGTGATTGAAAGTGAAACAAATTCCTGTAAATTTGCGAACTTGTGGGGAAATCTTAAGAGCCCCTCCCAGCTCTCCCTTGAGCGTGATAGCCAGACCAAGGGAATTAGGAGTGGCACGGGACTCGTGGTGCAGACCTCCAGGCCACCGCTCCCACCAGTGCTGAAAACTGAAGTCTCTTGCTCCAGCTTCTGGGGGCATGGCTTCCGGAGTGCAAGCAAATTTGCTGGGGGTTCTCAGGCCTAAGCTCTACAAATTTAGGGTCTGAGGGAGACAAACAGGGAGAGTGTTCCCAGGCGTTCATGAAAACAGGGCTCCTAGGAGCAGCAGACCTGGCATGTAGCCAGTATTGTGGTGAGTGTCACAGGTGAGTGGGGCCTGGCTTGAGGAAACACAAAAGAAGGTCCTAGGCACTCAGGATTGGACACCCACCCAGTCTGGGAGGAAGAGCTGCTGCACAGTGATTGGTTCCCACTTATTGAAAGGAGAAGCTTGGCCCAGTGGGCACAGCTCTACGTACTGGAAAAGAAGTTTATTGCAATCTATGACTGCATTTATTGTTATTATTATTATTTTAATTTGTTTTTTTTTGTTTTTGTTTTTGTTTTTTTTTGTTTTCTTTTATTTTCATTTTTTTGTTGCTGTTCTTTAACTTTTAAAAAATGTTTTAAAATTTTTTATTTTATTTTATTTTTTTTTTCCGGTTCATGATGACCATCTGAGAACACAAATTTATTGCTTTTATTTTCCAAAATCCTCATAAAAGAACTTAAACACTATAAAAATAATCACACGGTATTACCATAAAACAACAAATGAAAGGGAAAAAACGTATTGGATCTCACCATTATGTATTCACACAACACACACCTGCACAATCCCCCCAAACTAAAAGTAAATAGCGGAAAGATCAGTAGAGTGGAGGGAAGGGAACAGAAAGAGGGAGGAAAGGAGAAAAAGAGGAAGTACTGGGGACTGAATTAGAGCAAATTATATTTCATGCTTTTATAATTATGCCAAAATGAATCTTAATGTTATGTATAATCTTAATGTTATGTATAAAAAGAACCAATTAAAAAAAGAAATATGATAGTATACCAGTGCTGTGTAGAGCCAATAAAAAAATACCTATACATAAACTAAAAAAAAATGTGAATTTTAAGAATAAACTGGAGTGGGCTAGAGTTGTGGATCAGTGGTAGAGCACTTGTCTAGCATGTGTGAGGCACTGGTTGGATTCTCAGCACTGCATATAAATTAATTAATTAAATAAGGATCCATCAACAACTAAAAAAACTAGTAAAAAAGAATAAATTATAAAAAATAAATGAAAGTGTGTAGAAAATGTCATTTGAAGTAAAAATACAAAATCAGCTCTAAGTTGTTTGCAACACAAACACACAAGTTAAGTGGTGTTTGAAAATACAGGGAGCAAAAGCTATTGTATAAAAATTTTATTGATAATTCCAGAAAATCTATTATTAATATCAATGTAAAATATGTATTTTAAGTGAAAGAACCTTTAATAAGACAGCAATTGTGTTAATTAATTAAAGAATCTAAAAATTAGATGAAAATATGATTTGTTTTTATTCAATGAAGCAAGATTAAATGTTTGAAATATGATTTTAAGGAGAAATATAGGCACCACAATAAGTTTTAGGAATTTTGTGGATACAAAGATAATTAACTTAGGACAACTTACTATGATAAATGAGTTTACTTTAGTAGAAAAATAGAATTTGCCCTCTGGAAACTGGGCACCCCTAATCCCCAAATCCCAAATCCAAAATGCCAAATCTAACGTGTTTTAGTACTGGAATGTGACAAGTGAAAAGTTTCCTACATGGCTTCATTTGACAGGTTACAGTCAAAATGCAGGTATACTAAAAATGTTGTATGAAATTTCCTCCAGGCTATGGGTCTAAGGCATGTATGAAATATAAATGAATTTCATATTTACACTTGAGTCTTATCCCCAAGATTATGTGTGTATAAATATTCCATAATTCCAAAAAAATCCAAAATCTGAAATGCTTCTTGTTCTAAGCATTTTTGATAAACAATACTTAACCTATATACAATTGTTTTCCCCACAACAAATAAACAAATTTAATAAGGTTAAAAACTTTCCAAAAATAAAATTTAAACATACTACAAAGCAAATAAATAACACATGAAATAATAATTTTTTTGGTGACTTAACAACTGGAAACTGTTTCATTTAACTTGCCCCTGGATCATAGATAAACTTCAAAATTATTTTCTTTTTTTTTTTTAAATGGCAAAATAATTTTATTTTATTTTATTTTTTTATTGGTTGTTCAAAACCCTACAAAGCTCTTGACATATCATATTTCATACATTAGCATACATTAGCTTCAAGTGAGTTATGAACTCCCTTTTTTAAACCAAGTAGAGATTGCAGAATCACATGGGTTACACATCCACATTTTTACATAATACCATACTAGTAACTGTTGTATTCTGCTGCCTTTCCTTTCCTCTGCAATCCCCCCTCCCCTCCCCTATTTTGTTATTATTATTTTTTAAAATTTTAATTTTAATTTTATATTATCATTATCATTTTTTTTAAAAAATCATTTTCATTCTTTATTTTCTATTTTTTCTATTGTATTTCATTTCTTTTCAATTTTCTTATTTCCCATTCCTTGCATTCTACCTGCCTACTCTCATTCTCTTTAGTGACTTTTTCCCTTCCCTTCTAAAATCTTTCCTCCCAAGCATCAAATAAATTTATAAGAGTAAACAGTAACTCAGCAGTCAAACAGAACAAGAAGTAACATGAGCAGCATAAACAAGCAAGGAAGAAAAGGAGAACAAACAACGAAGAACACCCTAAATATTCAGGAGGACCAGGATTCATGAGAAAAGTGGTCATATAAAGAACTCAAGGAATACCTTAGACAGATGGAATGGAAACTTAAAGAAGATACGAGACAGAAAATCCAAACAGTAAAAGAAAACATTGAAAATGAATTACATAAACATATAAAAGAAAAAGTTAAGCATCTTTATCAGTGCATAGAGATTATAAAAAAAATCAAACAATAATTCTAGAAATGAAGGAAATGATAAACCAAATTAAGAACTCCATTGAGAGTATCACTAACAGAGTGGAGCAAGTAGAAGCCAGAACGTCAGATAATGAAGACAAAATATATCATCTTGAAACGAGTCCAGCCAACTCAGAAAGGCTGGCAAAAAAATCACAAGAAAAACATCCAAGAGATTTGGGATAACATAAATAAAACCACACTTACGAGTCATCAGGATAGAGGAAGGTACAGAGACTCAAATCAAGGGAATGAGAAAACTGCTGAATGAAATAATTACAGAAAACATTCCAGAAATAAAAAAGGAAATGGATATACAAATTGTAGATGCATACAGGACAAGAGCACACAAAATCACAGTAGACAAATGCCAAGACACATTGTTATGAAGATATCCAATATACAGAACAAAGAGAAAATAATAAATCTACAAGAGAATGGAGGCAGAATACATTCAGTGGTAAACCAATAAGGTTAACAACGGATATTTGATCACAGATGCTGAAAGCGAGAAGATCCTGGAAAAACGTATTTCAAACACTGAAAGACAATGGATGCCAACCAAGAATTATGTATCCAGCATAATTAACCATCAGGTACTACAATAAAATAAGAATCTTTCATGATAAACAAAAGCTAAAAGAATTTGAAGCCAGAAAACAAGCTTTACAAAGCGTCTTGAGAAAAACACTACACAAGAAAGAAATGAAAAACAACAACCAAAACCATCAGTGGGAAGTACCTTGGTAATGACAGAGGCAGGGTGAAAGCTTATCATGGAGAAACAAACTAAATTTAAAAAAAGATAAATAATCAAACATGGCTGGCAGTACAAACCATACATCAATAGTAACTCTGAATGTAAATGGCTTCAACTCTCCAATAAAGCGACATAGGCTGGTAACTTGGATTAAATAAACAAATCCAACAATATGTTGCCTCCTGGAGACACATCTGAAGTGCAAAGACACACAGGCTGAAGGTGAAAGGTTGGGAAAAAATACACCATGCACACTTATCCTCATAAACAAGCAGGGGTGGACATCCTCATATCAAATAAAATCGACTTCAAGACTAAGTTAATCAAAAGGGATAAGGAAGGACATTATATACTGTTAAAAGGAACCATTCACCAACAAGACATAACAATTATCAATATTTATGCACTAAATAATGTGCTACGATGTTCATGAAACAAATTCTCCTCAAGCTCCAAAATGAAATAGACCTCAACACAATAATTATGGGTGACTTCAACACACATCTATCACCATTGGACAGATCCTCCAAACAAAAGTTGAATAAAGAAAGTATAGAACTCAATATCACAATCAATAACCAACATGTAACTGACATATATAGAATATATCAACCATCATCAGGTGGATATACTTTTTTCTCAGCAGCACATGGATCCTTCTCAAAAAAAGACCATATATGATGCCATAGGGCAACCCTCAGTAAATATAAAGGTGTGGAGATAATAACATGCATTTTATCTGATCATAATGGAATGAAACTGGAAATCAATGATAAAAGAAGGAAGGAAAAATTCTACATCACATGGAAAATGAACAATATGTTACTGAATGATCAATGGGTTACAGAAGACATAAAGGAGGAAATCAAAAAATTCTTAGAGATAAATGTAATTATAGACACAACATATCGGAATCTATGGGACACAATGAAAGCAGTTTTAAGAGGGAAATTCATCGCCTGGAGGTCATTCCTGAAAAAAAAGGAAAAACCAACAAATAAGTGAGCTCACACTTCATCTCAAAGCCCTAGAAAAGGAAGAGCAAAACAACAGCAAATTTAGCAGAAGGCAAGAAATTATTAAAATCAGAGTGGAAATCAACAAAATTGAAACAAAAGAAACTATTGAAAAAATTAACAAAACTAAAAGTTGCTTCTTCGAAAAAATAAATAAGATCAACAGACCCTTAGCCATGCTAAAGACGAAAAGAAGAGAAAGAACTCAAATTACTAACATATGGGATGAAAAAGGCAACATCACAACAGATGCTACAGAAATACAGAAGACAATTAGAAATTATTTTGAAAACCATTATTCCAATAAAATAGAAAATAGTGAAGACATCGATAAATTTCTTAAGTCATATGATTTGCCCAAACTGAGTCAGGAGGATACACACAATTTAAACCGACCAATATCAATGGATGAAATAGAAGAAGCAATCAAAAGACTACCAACCAAGAAAAGCCCAGGAACGGATGGCTATACAGCGGAGTTTTACAAAACCTTTAAAGAAGAATTAATACCAATACTTTTCAAGTTATTTCAGGAAATAGAAAAAGAGGGAGCTCTGCCAAATTCATTTTATGAGGCCAACATCACCCTAATTCCAAAACCAGAAAAAGACACCTCAAAGAAAGAGAACTACTGACCAATATATATGATTAACCTAGATGCAAGAATCCTCAATAAAAATCTGCCTAATCGAATACAAAGGCAAATCAAAAAAATTGTTCACCAGGATCAAGTAGGATTCATCCCTGGTATGCAACGATGGTTCAATATACGAAAATCAATAAATGTTATTCATCACATCAATAGACTTAAAGATAGGAACTATATGATCATCTCGATAGATGCAGAAAAAGCATTTGACAAAGTACAGCATCCCTTTATGTTCAAAACATTAGAAAAATAGGGATAACAGGAACTAACCTCAACATTGTAAAAGCTATCTATGCTAAGTCTCAGGCTAGCATCATTATGAATGGAGAAAAATTGAAGGCATTCCCTCTAAAATCTGGAACAAGACAGGGATGCCCTCTGTCACCACTTCTATTCAATATAGTTCTCAAAACACTGGCCAGAGCAATTAGACAGACGAAAGAAATCAAAGGCATAAAAATAGGAAAATAAGAACGAAAATTATCACTATTTCCTGGTGACATGATTCTATACATAGAAGACCCAAAAGGGTCTACAAAAGAACTACTAGAACTAATAAATGAATTCAGCAAAGTGGCAGGATATACAATCAAAACGCATAAATCAAAGGCATTTCTGTATATCAGCGACAAACCTCCTGAAACAGAAATGAGGAAAAACACTCCATTCACAATACCCTCAAAAAAATTAAATACTTAAAAATCAACCAAACAAAAAAGGTGAAAGACTTATACAATGAAAACTACAGAACCCTAAAAAGAGAAGTAGAAGAAGATCTTAGAAGATGGAAAAATATACCCTGTTCCTGGATAGGCAGAACTAACATCATCAAAATGGCGAAATTACCAAAAGTTTTCTATAGGTTCAATGCAATGCCAATCAAAATCCCAATGGCATTTCTTGTAAAAATAGATAAAGCAATCATGGAATTCATATGGAAAAATATAAGACCCAGAATAGCAAAAGCAATTCTAGCAGGAAGTGTGAATCAGGCGGTATAGCGATACCGGACTTAAAACTATACTACAGAGCAATATTAACAAAAACAGCATGGCACTGGTACCAAAACTGGCAGGTTGACCAATGGTACAGAATAGAGGACACAAAGACTAACTCACAAAGCTACAACTATGCTATATTTGATAAAGGAGCTAAAAGCATGCAATGGAGGAAATATAGCATCTTCAACAAATGGTGTTGTAAAAAATGGAAATCCATATGCAACAAAATGAAACCGAATCCCCTCCTCTTGCCATGCACAAAAGTTAACTCAAAGTGGATCAAGGAGCTAGATATCAAATAAGAGACTCTGCATCTGATACAAGAAAAAGTTGGCTCCGATCTACATAATGTGGGGCCGGGCTCCAAATTCCTTAACAGGACACCCATAGCAGAAGAGTTAATAACAAGAATCATCAAATGGGACTTACTTAAACTGAAAAGTTTTTTCTCAGCAGGATAAAAAATGAGAGAGGTAAATAGGGAGCCTAAATTATGGGAACAAATTTTTACTCCTTACACTTCAGATAGAGCCCTAATATCCAGAGTATACCAAGAACTCAAAAAATTAGACAATAAGATGATAAATAACCCAATCAAAAAATGGGCCATGGACCTGAACCGACACTACTCAGAGGAGGACATACAATCAATCAGTAAGTAAATGAAAAAATGCTCACCATCTCTAGCAGTCAGAGAAATGCAAATTAAAATCACCCTAAGAAACCATCCTACTCTAGTAAGATTGGCAGCCATTATGAAGTCAAACAACAAGTGCTGGCGAGGATGTGGAGAATAGGGTACTCTTGTACATTTCTGGTGGGACTGCAAACTGTTGTGGCAAATTTGAAAAGCAGTATGGAGAATCCTGGGAAAGCTGGGAATGGAACCACCATTTGACCCAGCTATTGCCCTTCTCAGACTATTCCCTGAAGACCTTAAAAGAGCATATTACAGGGATACTGCCACAATGATGTTCATAGCAGCACCATTCAAAATTGCTAGACTGTGGAACCAACCCAGATGCCCTTCAGTAGATGAATGGATAAAAAAATGTGGCATTTATACACCATTGAGTATTATGCATCATTAAAAAATGACAAAATCATTGAATTTGCAGGGAAATGGATGGCACTAGAGCAGATTATGCTTAGTGAAGCGAGCCAAACCCTAAAAAACAAATAAAAATGTCTTCTTTGATATAATGAGAGCAACTAATAACAGAGCAGGGAGGAAGAGCAGGAAGAAAAGATCAACATTAAACAGAGACATGAGGTGGGGGTCGGAAAGAGAGAGATAAAGGAAATTGCATGGTAATGTAGGGAGACCCTCATTGTTACACAAAATTACATATAAGAGGTTGTGAGGGGAATGGGAAAATTAACAAAGATATAAATGTATTACAGTAGATGGGGTAGAGAGAGAAGATGGGAGGGGAGTGGGGATACTAGAGGATAGAAAATGTAGCAGAATACAACAGTTACTAATAGGGCATTATAAAAATGCAGATGTGTAACACATATGATTCTGCAATCCGTATTTGGGATAAAAATGGGAGTTCATAACCCACTTGAATCTAATGTATGAAATATAATATGTCAAGAGCTTTGTAATGTTTTGAACACCCAATTAAAAAAATAAAAAAATAATATGAAATAAAATAATTGAAAAAAAAACACATGGAGAAATATTTCACTCTCTTCCAGAACAATGCCTTGACATTACCCTCGCCCCAAGTCATACATCATTAGAGGAGAAGAGTTAGAAAATCTGGGAATACATAGCTGGAATTTAATATGCTCAAAAGTTCACAACATTGGAGGTGGTAGAGTAGTTTCCTAAAGTAAGGGACAGGGTAAACACTCCACAAATATGGAGCTCTGCTGGCCTAAAGACTTCTTCAGAAACTGCCACTGAGGTTGGGCACTTGAAATATATGTTGTTGTCAGGAGCTTTAGATTCCTTTGTAATGAGAGCATCAAAGCTGGGTCTGCATCTATGTGACCTGGAGGACATGGTTTCTTATGTTCCAATGAACATGAGTCAGCAGTGCTGAATTCAATCTTTGTAGGTAAACTGTGGTCACTGGGGGCTAAGTGTCTCCCCGTGTGGACTGTGAAGCCATTTGGTCATCCTCCACATTTTGTGGTGTTTCTTGCTGCTGCACTGTTAGTTTGGTATTTGCTTCACAAAATACAAGGAGTCCACCTGGGCCAAAGTGTTGGAGGGAGTTTCTCACGTGTGGTGGGTCAGGGTCTGCAGGAGAATGCACCCACCAAGGTTCTATCCCAAATAGCTTGCCTCTTGACCATAGCAACGTGATTCTGAACATTGCCCTAAAAACTCTACAAATAAAAATACGCCTTTACATATAAGGGTCTGCTCGCTGCACCATGTCAGTCACAAGCAATTTGGAAGCCAATGGAAGATCCACATGGCTCCACCACAGATGATTTATCACACACCTGCCGACTGCAGCTCTATGCCCACTACTCAGCAGGCTCCAAATTACTGGCATCTCTGCTCTACACCATTTTCTGGAAACCCAGTCCATCAGGCACTGTCTGGTATACTCATAGTCAGCAACAGGATATCCAAAGGTTCTCCAGTGCCACCTGGTCATGGAAATTTAAAAAAATTTCACGGTATTTATCTAGCCATTTTTCAAGGATGAAGTTGAAGGCACTGTGGGTTTCACTTCATTCAGGAACCATTAAATGGTGAGGATGCTCATTTCAATGAAAGCTCTGGAGAACTCTCATAAGCATGGCTTCCTAAAGAGTGGCCAATAATCACATGATGCTAGGCACATTGAGGTCTACAATGTGAGGTCCATGTGTGTTTTGACTCTCAACTATGGCTGCCAAGTCTTTCAGAATAAAATTATGTGATACCCTGGCTGAGATTCCAAGTGCTCTGTGCAAAGCCAACCTGGGCCTAGATCTCAGTTTCCAAGGGCAAATCTCATGCGTGGCCTCCTAATATCCCAACTCAATTCATGGCAATACTTCTCTGAGGTCAGTACCTCAACTCAGTATCTAAGGGGAATCACACCAGAGTTCAAGCCCAGGTGGACCCAGTCGTCACTTCCAACCACCACCCAAATGACCACAATTAAAACCAAAACACTCCCACATGACCCACATTTTCTTCCATATAGACACTCATCATAACTTCTGGCTGGAGGATTCCATAAGGGGCTCCGCCCAAGCCAGTGTCAAAAATAAGCTCCCGTGCCCCTTAATTTGACTAAACTGAGGGTGGCTGTACACACTTCCTGTGAACAAGATGTGATCAAATAGGTCGGCCATTAATACTGCTCCGCTTCTCCAATTTGAGGACTACTGACTGTGGGTTTTAGATTCTTTATGTGAACTGGAGTCATGATAAAACCCAAGCACCTAGGGGATAGAATCTTCAGGGCTTTGAGGAACTCATTTGAGACAAAGGATCCCTATTCTCACTTGATGGAGGTCACGAACCTTACAGAGGAAGACGAGAGACTTCATCCACAATGACTGCTCTTTTTGCCACTTTGGTTTTGGATGTACACATGGAATCTTTCTTTAGATCCATCAGGTGATGAGAAACTAAGCAACAGCCTCACACAGGGCCAATGGTCTGAATGAGACACATCTTTTTCAAAGCAATTAAGCAAAGAGCCACAGGTGATGCCCATTCATTTCCATTTGAAAACTGTTTTCTTCAGGCTTCACAAAGGGGTGGCCTAATGCAAAGACCTTCCTGACATTTAGGGCAACAGAACAATAGGTAACCAAAAGGCCCAAAGCAGGGTTTCTCCACTGAGTCTTTAATGGTCATAGTGATTTCTGAGTTTTCTGTGATGCTCGCCATTCCCTTCAGCTATCCAGTACATGGCCATGTCACAGAGCTTGGAGGTGGTATATATCTTGCACAAAAAACCATGAGCCTATTCTAGAGAGTGGCCAGAATTCAGGAAGAAAAGTGGAACTTAGGAAGATAGCAGGTGTAGCCAATTGATAAGGCAAGCCGCAGTCCATTCATAAATTGTGCAGGATGAATTCTGGGAAGCTTTCTACTAAACAGGACATATCCATTGATCCAATATCTTTTCTAATGTCTACAACCATAGATAACAGTGGGATACACAGACATAGAAACACTCGCCTTGCCAAACGACTTACTAGAAACAGTTCACTCCAAACCAAACAAACCGACTTCCCTGCCTATTTTCAGAACATGAGACAAAACCACAAAACCACAACCAAACCTACAAAGGCACCTCCTTCTGCCAAGTAGGTCTTTGACTATCTTGAGTGTCCTCTGACTTATGGGCCATACTATGTTCCCCCGAAATGGCCACTCCTGTCTCAGATTTGGACTCCATGGCCAACTCTATTTAATTGTCAGGAGCCAGCTGTGAGCCACTACCTGTTTTCTCAGGAAAGGCCCCTCTTCAGAGATTTCCTGCCATTTGGCCATCCTCACATGAGTAGGTACCAAGAAAGACTGACTCTGTCCTTGGTAAATCCAAACAAATGAGACCACTCGGACTGGAACTGGCCCTGGCTTTTTTGCCTGAATTCCTGGATCCCAAGATCAGAGAGTTCCATCACCAAGGAAGTGAGGTGAGGTCACTTCTTTCAGAAATTGAAAAATCTGTGGAAAGCAACGCTGGGCCTAGATCTCAGTTCCAAGGGTGACTCTTATGCGTGGCCTCCTAAAATCCCAACAAAATTCAATGCAATACTTCTCTAAGGTCAGTTCCACAACTCAGTCTCTAAGGGGAATCACACCAGAGTTCAAGCCCAGGTGGACAAAGTCATTTCTTCCAACCGCCACACAAATGACCAAAATTAAAACGAAAAGACTCCCACATGGCCCTCATCTTCTTACATATTGTCATTCATCATAATGTCTGGCTGAAGATTTTCATGAGGGGCAAAGCCCAAGAAAGTGTCCAAAATAAGCTCACTTGCCCCTCATTTGCCTAAAGTCAGGGTGGCCTGGACACCCTTCCTGTGAACCAGGAGTGATCAAATAAGCCTGTCATTAATAATGCTCTGTTTCTCCAATTTGAGGCCTACTAATTTTCAGGTATAGATTCTTTGTGATTTGGAGTCATGTGAAACCCCAAGCACCTCTGCAGGGCTTTGAGGAACTCTTTTGACCCAAAGAATCCATTTTCTCACTTGACAGAGGTCAGGAACCTAACAGAGGAAGGCAAGAGACTTCATCCACAATGACTGATCTTTTTGCCATTATGGTTTTTGATGCACACATGGGATCATCAGGTGCTGAGAATGTAAGACACAGCCACACACAGGCCAAGAGACTAATTCAGCCACATCCCTTTACAAAGCAATTAAGCAAAGAGCCACAGGTGATGCCCATTCATTTCCATTTGAAAACTCTTTCTTCAGGCTTCACAAAGGGGTGGCCTGAGACCAAGTCTTTCCTGACATTCAGTGCAACAGAACAATAGGTAAGCAAAAGGCCCAAAGCGGGGTTTTTCCACTGAGACATTTCTGTTCACACTGATATCTGAGTTTTCTGAAAGGCTGGCCATTCACTTCCGCTATCCAGTACATGGCCATGTCACAGAGCTTGTAGTGGTGCATATCTTGGACACAAAACCATGAGCCTATTCTGGAGAGTGGCCAGAATTCAGGAAGAAAACAGGAACTTAGGAAGATAGAATGTGTTGCCTCTCGATAAGACAAGCTGCAGTCCATTCATAAATTGGGCAGGTTGAATTATGGGAAGATTTATAGTAGACTGGACGCATCCATTAATGCATTCTCTTTTCTAATGTCTACAACAATGGACACAGTGGGATACACAGACATAGAAACACTCGCCTGGTCAAACGACTTACTAAAAACAATCCATTCCAAACCAAACAAACCAACTTTCCTACCTATTCTCAGAACATGGCCTGACCTCTCTCAGATCTGGTTTCCTTGGCCAACTCTGTGAAGTTGTCAAGAAAAAGGGGTGAGCCACTACCTGCTTCTTCTGGAAAGGTCCCTCTTCAGAGCTCTCCTGGCATTTGGCCATCCTCACATCGGTAGGTACCAAGAAAGACTGACTCTGTCCTTGGTAAATCCAAACAAGTGAGTCCACTGGGACTGGGGCTGCCTCGGGGTGCCTGGATTCTTGGATACAAAGTTCAGAGAGTTCCATCACCAAGGAAATGAGGTATATCACTTTCTTTGGAACTGAATGAGGTCACTGCCTTGGCAACCACTTTGTCCTAACAGTTGCTTCCAAGTGTCCCATGAGATGGAGGCTGCCCCTACTTCCTGTGGCACTTTCACAAGGTAGAATGGTATGTCAACCATAGGCACCCAGCACCAGCTCTCCACACAGGCCTGGTTTGGTCCATCTTCTCTACAATAAAAAGAGAGAGGCTGATTCAGACACATCCCTTCATCCTGACCAGGTTGTTTGCCATGGAAGATGACTTTTGCTCTCTCAGGTCCTTCATAGCTGCCTACATCTTCTCCAGGTATCATTTCTGAATGGACCTTTGAGGTTCTCAGCAGGTGGAATGTCCCCTACTTTCCTGTATTGTAAGAACGACTCTATCCCTGCTCTTCTGTAAAATGAGATTGAGGAAACAGTGTATGTTTAGGCTTAATAACAGGTTCGATTTGGGTTAGCAATCATTCTGTGTGATAAATAATGGTATTGGGAACCTGCGATATTTACAAGAATATTGAGGTGAAATATAAGTATGAAAACAAAAATGTAGGTATGATTTGAAGCCCAGAAGGGCATTGGGCCCTTAATTGGGATACTTAGTTTTGAATTATATTCTGCAAAGATGTCTCAGACAATTTGATATACAATGGCATAGGACCTTGTACCTTGGATGTTTGAATGTAGAAGAGAACATCCAATCCAAAGGGATAGTCAGTAGAATTAGGAAGATAGTCAGTAGGTTTAGGAAGAAGAGTCAGTGTAGGATTGGGACTAAAAATTCTTTAGCTATAGGGTTTCGGATAGAGAGTGAATGTAAATGTCAGCACATATGAAGAGTCAGTCACTATGATGAAATTGGGAAAATATGTAGAAAAGCAGATAACAATAGAGACATTATGAAATCAGGCAAAGTATTAAGTGAGTGATAGGAGTAGACATTTTCACCAGGGTTGAGTTTGAATATATAATCTTAGGAAGAAACAAATATGTAGTAACCAATAGGATTGACATTTGAGAGCATTAGGCAACCTGGACAAGGATGTTTTTAGTAATCCATGATCGCTTTCCATTTAGTCTTTGGTACAATCATAAGTGTGACCTTTACATTTTTTGTCCAGAATATTACTGTGATAAAATCTATATGTAGATCAGGTGACATGAGTATTTCTACCACCATTTCTGGGAGCAATATACTGAAGACGTAAAATTTGTATTGGGGGTACAAAGAGGTGTACCCTGTGTCCATGAATATAGAGATTAAGCATGAATACACCATACTGTGAATAAATAATATAACTGGTTCCAACTTTAAATAATGGATTGAATTGATATCTGAAAATATACAATAAATCTTATATTGATATATATTCATTCATTCCAACCAGTTATACATCTAATGGTAATATTAGTGTTTTGATTTATCATGAAGAGTGTGTGAAGTTTGCTTCAAAAGTGATTATGGAAATCGAAAATAATGTGTTCGGAAAGAATTCTCATGCAAAGACCAGTCAAGAAATATGGAGGAATACATGTGTTTTGAAGCAGGAAGTGATTGAAAGTGAAACAAATGCCTATAAATTTGCTAAATTTTTTATGAAATATATATCCTATGATGTGCATAAACTGATGAAATTGTACCAGTTTTGAATAAAAATTAACGTAAAAATACACATCATGTCCATTGGAATCTACTTGCATTGATGTTAAACTTGGTCAGTTACTGTAGAAATATTAGGATTCGCGTGCCTCATTCACCGAAGTTAGTTTTCTTTTTATTTTTTTAATTTTTTATGGTTGTTCTAAACATTATTTATTTCTTGATATATCATATTTCACACTTTGATTCAAGTGGGTTATGAACTCCCATTTTTACCCCGTATACAGATTGCAGAATCACATCAGTTACACATCAATTGATTGACACATTGCCATACTAGTGTCTATTGTATTCTGCTGCCTTTCCTATCCTCTACTATCCCTCCTCCCCTCCGCTCTCTTCCCCTCTCCTCTCTCTACCCCCTCTACTGTAATAAATTTCTCCCTTTTGTATTATTTTTCCCTTTCCCCTCACATCCTCTTTTATGTAATTTTGTATAACCCTGAGGGTCTACTTCCATTTCCATGCAATTTCCCTTCCCTCTCCCTTTCTCTCCCACCTCTCATTCCTATTTAATATTAATCTTCTTCTCATGCTCTTCATCCCTACTCTGTTCGTAGTTACTCTCCTTTTATCAAAGAAGGCATTTGGCATTTGTTTTTTAGGGATTGGCTAGCTTCACTTTGCATAATCTGCTCTAATGCCATCTATTTTCCTGCAAATTCTATGATTTTGTCATTTTTTAAAGCAGAGTAATACTCCATTGTGTATAAGTGCCACATTTTTTTTATCCATTCTTCTATTGAACAGCATCTAGGTTGGTTCCACAGTCTTGCTATTGTGAATTGTGCTGCTATGAACATCAATGTAGCAGTGTCCCTGTAGCATGCTCTTTTAGGGTCTTTAGGGAATAGACCGAGAAGAGGAATAGCTGGGTCAAATGGTAGTTCCATTCACAGCTTTCCAAGAAATCTCCATAATGCTTTCCAAATTGGCTCTACCAATTAGCAGTGCCTCCAATAATGTACAAGTGTACCTGTTTCTCCACATCCTCACCAGCACTTGTTGTTGTTTGACTTCATAATGGCTGCCAATCTTACTGGAATGAGATGGTATCTTAGGGTGGTTTTGATTTGCATTTCTCTGACTGCTGGGGATGGTGAGCATTTTTTCATGTACTTGTTTTTTGATTGTATGTACTTCTCTGAGAAGTGTCTGTTCTGGTTCTTGGCCCATTTGTTTATTGGGTTATTTGTTATCTTATTGTCTATTTTTTTGAGTTCTTTGTATACTCTGAATATTAGGGCTCTATCTGAAGTGTGAGGAGTAAAGATTTGTTCCCAGGATTTAGGCTCCCTATTTACCTCTCTTATTGTTCCTTTTGCTGATAAAAAACTTTTTAGTTTGAGTAAGTCCCATTTGTTGATTCTAGTTATTAACTCTTGTGCTATGGGTGTCCTATTTAGGAATTTGGAGCCCGACCCCACAGTATGTAAATTGTAGCCAACTTTTTGTTCTATCAGACGCCATGTCTCTGATTTGATATCAAGCTCCTTGATCCATTTTGAGTTAACTTTTGTGCATGGCGAGAGAAAGGGATTCAGTTTCATTTTGTTACATATGGATTCCAAGTTTTCCCAGCACCATTTTTTGCAGATGCTATTTTCCTTCATTGCATGCTTTTAGCCCCTCCATCAAATATAAGATAGTTGTAGTTTCTTGGCTTGGTTTCTGTGTCCTCTATTCTGAACCATTGGTCCACCTGCCTGTTTTGGTACCATTACCATGGTATTTTTGTTACTATTTTTCTGTAGTATAGTTTGAAGTCTGGTATCGCTATGCCGCCTGATTCACACTTCCTGCTTAGTGTTGTTTTTGTTATTCTGTGTCTTTTATTTTTCCATATGAATTTCATGATTGCTTTCTCTATTTCTAGAAAAAATTCCGTTTGGATTTTGATTGGCATTGCATTAAACCTATTGAGAACTTTTGGTAATATCACCATTTTGATGATATTAGTTCTGCCTATCCATGAACAGGATATATTTTTACATCTTCTAAGATCTTCTTCTATTTCTCTCTTTAGGGTTCTGTAGTTTTCATTGTATAAGACTTTCACATCTTTTGTTAGGTTGATTCCTAATTATTATTATTTTTTTTTAGGATATTGTGTATGGAGTGGTTGTCCTCATTTCTATTTCAGAGGATTTGTCGCTGATATGCAGGAATGCCTTAGATTTATGCATGTTGATTTTATATCCTGCCACTTTGCTGAATTCATTTATTAGCTCTATTAGTTTCTTTGTAGACCCTTTTGGGACTGCTAGATATAGAATCATGTGATCTGATAATTTAAGTTCTTCTTTTCCAATTTTTACGCCTTTTATTTCTTTCGTCTGTCTAAATGCTCTGGCTAGTGTTTCGAGAACAATGTTGAACAGAAGTGGTGAGAGAGGGCATCCCTGTCTTGTTCCAGATTTTAGAGAGAATACCTTCAATTTTTCTCCATTCAGAATGATGCTAGCCTGAGGCTTAGCATAGATTGCTTTTACAATATTGAGGTATGTTCCTCTTATCACTAGTTTTTCTAGAGTGTTGAACATAACAGAATGCTGTACTTTATAGAATGCTTTTTTTGCATCTACCGAGATGATCATATGGTTCTTATTTTTAAGTCTATTGATGTGGTGAATAACATTTATTGATTTCCGTATATTGAACCAGCCTTGCATCACACGGATGAATCCTACTTGATCAGGATTCACAATTTTTTTTGATATGTTTTTGTATCCAATTCGCCACAATTTTATTGAGGATTTTTTTGTGTAGGTTCATTAGAGATATTGGTCTGTAGTTTTCTTTCTTTGAAGTGTCTTTGTCTGGTGTAAGAATCAGGGTGATCTTGGCCTCGTAGAATGAATTTGGAAGAATCTCCCTCTTTTTCAATTTCCTGAAACACCTTGAAAAATATTGGTATTTGTTCCTCTTTAAAGGTTTTGTTAAACTCTGCTGTATACCCATACGGTCCTGGGCTTTTCTAAGTTGGTAGTGGATTGATGGTTTCTTCTATTTCCTCAATTGATATTGGTCTGTTTATGTTGTCTATATCCTCCTGAATCAATATGGGCATATCATATGACTTAAGAAATTTATCGATGCCTTCACTGTCTTCTATTTGTTTGGAGTATAAGGATTAAAAATAATTTCTGATTATCTTCTGTATTTCAGAAATATCTCTTGTGATATTTTCTTTTTTAATCCCTTATGCTAGTAATTTGAGTTCTCTCTTCTTCTCTTTCATAGCATGGCTAAGGGTCTGTCAATTTTATTTATTTTTTCAAAGAACCAACTTCTACTTTTGTCAAGTTTTTTCAATTGTTTCTTTTGTTTCAATTTCATTAATTTCAGCTTTGATTTTAATTATTTCTTGCCTTCTACTTCTTTTGCTGTTTCTTTCGTCTTCTTTTTCTAGGATTTTGAGATGAAGTATGAGATCATTTATTTGTTGGTTGTTTCTTTTTTTAAGGAATGAACTCCAAGCAATGAATTTTCCTGTTAGAACTGCTTTCAATGTGTCCCATAGATTCCGATATGTTGTGTCTGTGTTTTCATTTATCTCTAAGAATTTTTAAATTTCCTCCTTGATGTCTTCTATAACCCATTGATCACTCAGTAACCTATTGTTCATTCTCCAAGTGATGCATGATTTTTCCTTCCTTCTTTTATCATTGATTTTTAGTTTCATTCCATTATGATCAGATAATATGCATGGTATTATCTGTACTCCTTTATATTGTCTAAGAGTTGCCCTGTGACATAATATATGATCATTTTTTAGAAGGATACATGTGCTGCTGAGAAAAAAAGGTAACTGTTTGATGTTGGGTGTTATATTCTACATATCTCAAATAAGTCTAGGTTATTAATTGTGTTATTGAGTTCTATAGTTTCCTTATTCCTTATTCCTTGTTTGGAAGATCTGTCCAGTGGTGAGAGAGGTGTGTTCATGTCTCCCATGATTACTGTATTGTGGTGTATTAGACTCTTGAACTTGAGAAGAGTTTGTTTGATGAACATAGCTGCACCATTGTTTGGGGCATATATATTAATGATTGCTGTCTCTTGTTGGTGTATGGTTCCCTTGAGCAGTATGTAGTGTCTCTCTTTATCCCTTTTGATTAACTTTGGCTCAAAATCTATTTTATTTGATATGAGTATGGACTCTCCTGCTTGTTTCCGAAGTCCATATGAGTGATATGATTTTTCCCAAACTTTCACCGTCAGTCTATGTATGCATTTTCCTATCAAATGCATCTCCTGTAGGCAGCATATTGTTGGGTCTTGTTTTTTGTTCAATTCTACTAGCCAGTGTGTCTTCATTGGTGAGTTTAAGCCATTAACATTTAGGGTTATTATTGAGATATGGGTTGTTCTTCCAGCCATATTTGTTTATTTATGTTACTAAACATGGTTTGTTTTCCTCTTTGATTATTTTCCCCCCTTTAATGTCCTACCTCCCACTGTTGGTTTTCATTGTTATTTTCCATTTCCTCTTCCTGCAATGTTTTGCCGAGGATGTTTTGAAGAGATGGTTTTCTAGCTGCAAATTCTTTTCACTTTTGTTTATCGAGGAAGGTTTTAATTTCATCTTCCATACTGAAGCTTAATTTCGCTAGATACACAATTCTTGGTTGGAACCCATTTTCTTTCAGTGTTTGAAATATGTTATTCCAGGATCTTCTAGCTTTCAGAGTCTGTGTTGAAAGATCAGCTGTTATCCTGATTGGTTTACCCTTAAACGTAATCTGCTTCCTTTCTCTTGTAGCTTTTAAAATTCTCTCTTTTTCTGTTTGTTGGGCATCTTCATTATAATGTGTCTAGTTGTGGCTCTCTTATGATTTTGCACATTCGGCGTTCTGTAGGCTTCTAGGACTTGGGATTCTGTTTTATTTATCAAGTCTGGGAAGTTTTCTCGTATTATTTCATTGAATAGGTTGCTCATTCCTTTGGTTTGGACCTCTATACCTTCCTGTATCCCAATGACTGTTAAGTTTGGCCTCTTTATGTTATCCCATATTTCTTGGATATTCTGCTCGTGGTTTCTTAACAGTCTTGCTGAGTGGTCTATGTTCTTTTCAAGTTGAAATACTTTGTCTTCATTGTCTGATGTTCTATGTTCTAAGTGTTCTACTCTCCTGGTAGTATTCTCAATTGAGTTTTTAAGTTGGATTATTCCTTCCTGCAATTCTAGGATTTCTGTTTGTTTGTTTTTACAACCTCTATCTCCCTATATAGTTGATCTTTTGCTTATTGGATTTGTTTATGTAATTCATTGTCGAAGTGATCTTTAATTGTCTGATTTTGTTGTCTAATGTCTTCCTTGAGACTCCAGATCATCTAAAGCATGAGTATCCTGAATTCTTTATCTGACATTCCATCTGATGCAGCTATTACCTCTTCTAAAGTTGTGTTGACCTGCATTGCTTGTGGTCCTTTATTTCCTTGTCTTTTCATACTGCTCGCGTTTCTCTCTGCTTGTTGAAACTGTTTTGTTTTGGGCAGTGGCTCTGCTCTGCCCCTATTCCTATTGGGGTGACCTAACAACCACGCTGGTGGGCCGCTGGGCTTGTACTCGGCGCGGGAGAAGGCTCTGCTTTGCCACTACTCCAATAGGGGTGCCGTGTCTACCACACCAGCGGGTCATTGGGCCTGTTCTCTGCATAGGCGGTGGCTCTGCTCTGCCCCTACTCCAATTGGGGTGACGTGACTACCACGCCTGCTGGTTGATGGGCCTGTTCCAGGCACGGGCAGCAGCTCTGCTCTGTCACTACTCCAATTGGGATGACATGACTACCACGCCTGCAGGTCGCTGGGCCTGTGCCGGGCATGGGCGGCGGCTCTGCTCTGCCCCTCTGGCTTGAAGACAAAGTGAGAGAGACTCGGGTGTTTGTGACTCACTTTTTTTACCAGGAGACCAACTGTTTCTGTCACCGCTGGTATCGATGAAGTTATCTCCTCCACCACTTTGTGATGACATCAGATCTCTAACATGTTGGTATCCCATGCGAATGGCAGCATTTCGTTCCCTTTGCCGGATGACCAAAGCAATGGGTGAGTCCTGACCAGCCCTAACAAGCCCCGTCTCAATCCTGTTGCCACTGCCTATGAAGGCTAGGTAGGTATTTACCTCCACAGTATTCAGCAAGACCTAGACCGAGAAGGAGTTTCCGCGGGTTCTTTAGCCCTGGGCCTGATCAGTTCCAGGAGCCAGAATTCGGCTGCTCTGGGCTTGGTGTATGTTCTGATGGGAACAGGCCTGAGTAATTTGTCTCCGAGACACAGGCGAATGGCAGCCTGAGATTACCTGTTCTATAGCTGAATGAGCTGCTATGAGTTGAAAACAGGAATGGTGACGTCAGCTCTCCAAGATGGTGGCCCCTGGCTTCCTCTGTGGTCTGACTGGTGTGGAAAACCGAATTGGACCGCGTCCTTCCCCGGTCTCAAACCCAGAATTCAGCAATGAGCACAGTGATTGTACAGCTGGCTGGAGCCCACAGAATCCGCACCACTGAATATTTGTGTTGCTATCTCATTGTTTGCCAGCATGCGTCACAGACTCTAGCCACAGGGCGATTTGCTGAATAAGCAGCATGACGCTCTATGCGGACAAATCACTCACGTTTGAGCCCCGTAGCTAATCCTCATGAGATGGAAATACTTCCACTAGGTTTTGGAGCACCCAAATTTTGCTGGAAATTCGTCATTCTCTTGCACAGTGATGCTGTATATGGGGTTGATGCACTCCTTTCGCTGCCATCATATGATCCCCTGAAGTTAGTTTTCAGTACTGGAAACGAATATGTATTTCAGGTGGATGAACATTTCTGAGAATAAACTTGTGAAAAGTTGATTATAAATCCACATACATAAATATGAATGAATTTAGGGAGTGTAAAATAAGACAAATATATTTCATATTTTGAAAAATCTGGAGAGTGAATACATATATATATATAGATAGATAGATAGATAGATAGATAGATACACACACAGAGAGAGACATTAAAAAGTAGCATTATGTATGCCAATTGAAATTCACCATGAAATATATATCATCCACAGATCCAAAAATACTCATTTTCCTGAACATCAATTTATGTTGTTCAACTAGAAAGCTGACCCATATGTTGAATTTTCAGTTCCAACAGCGTTTAGTAGGAGTGATCTTTTCTTACAGTTTGTATCTGCCAAGTCAGCCACCTCACAAAATGTATGTGTGATACCAGGTAGAATTCAATATGTGCATAAAAAAATACATGTGCTGAATAGACTACAGAGAAAGGGAGACAGTTATTCACATATTTGTTAACTTTTAAAACACATAAAGAACTGTTTCAATAAAAATTTGCTAGATTTATAGCACCTACCATTTATCATAGGAAAGGCAAGTCCAACTATACACCATGCCTCCTGTGAACCTCTTGTATTTCTATTTTGTTTGGGTTATTTTTCTCCATCATATTAAGATTAGAAGTAAAAGTCTAGAAGGGAATTTGTTAGTGTCAGGGATTCAGTATTTCGAATGGAAAATTGGAAAATGTATCCAATGTGTATGCAAATATGTGCTACACAAAAATCTTCCCACTCTCATTCAGAACAATGCCTTGGCATTACCTTCACCCCATGTAAGACACAATTAGAGGAGAAGAGTTAGAAAATCTGTGAATACATTCCTGTTATAGAAAATGCTCAGGAGTTCACAAATTTGGAGGTGGTAGAGGAGTTTCCAAAAGTAAGGGACAGGGTAAACACTCCACAAACATGAAGCTCTGCTGGCCTAACATCTGGAGAAACTACCTCTGAGGGTGAGCACTTGAAATATATTTTGTTGTCAGGAGCATTAGCTTCCTTTGTAGTGAGACCATCAAAGCTGGGTCTGCATCTATGTGACATGGATGACATGGTTTCTTATTTTCCGATGAACATGAGGCAGCAGTGCTGAATTTTCTCTTTGTAGGTAAACTGTGGCCACTGAGGGCAAGTGTCTCCTCATCTGGACTGTGAAGCCATTTGGTCATCCTCCACTCTTTGTGGTGTTTTTTGCTGTTGCACTAGGAGTGTGGTATTTGCTTCATGAAATAAAAAGAGTTCAACTGGGACACAGTGCTGTAGGGAGTTCTTTCAGTTGTGGTGGGTTGGGTTCTGTTGGAGAATGCACCAACCAGGCTTCTATCCCACATAGCTTGCAACATTGACCATAGCAACCTGATTCTGAACATTGCCCTGAAACCTCTCCATATAACAAGATTCTTTTACATATAAGGGTCTACTGGCTGCAAAATGTCAGTCACAAGTTATTTGGACACCAATGGCAGATAAACATGGCCACACCAGAGATATTTTATCACACACCTGCCCGCCACGGCTCTAGGAACACTACTCAGCAGGTTCCAACTTACTTGCATCTCTGTTATACACCATTTTCATGAAACCCAGTCAATAAAGGCAATGTCTTGTATTCTCATGATCAGCTAGAGGACATCCAAAGGTTCTCCTGTGACACCTAGTCTTGGGAATTTCAAAAATTTCATGGTATTCTTCTAGCCATTATTCAAGAAAGAAGTTGTAGGCACTGTGGGTTTCAATTCATTCATTAACCATTAAATGTTGAGTAAGCTCACTTCAATGAAAGCTCTGGAGAACTCTCAGAGGCAAGGCTTCCCAAAGGGTGTCCAAAAGGTCACATGAAGCCAGGCCCATTGAGGTCTACAATGTGAGGTCCATGTGTGTTTTCACTCTCAACTATGGCTGCCAAGTCTTTCAGAATAAAATCATGTGATATCCTGGCTGAGATTCCCTTTGCTCTGTGGAAAGCCAACTTGGGCGTAGATCTCACTTTCCAAGGGCGACTCTCATGCATGGCCTTCTAAAAGCCCAACACAATCCATGGCAATACTTCTCTGAGGTCAATTCCAGAACTCAGTCTCTATGTTGAATCACACAAGAGTTCAAGCACAGGTGTACCCAGTCATCTCTTCATACCGCCATACAAATGTTCACAGTTAAAACCAAAACACCCCAACATGGCCCTCATCTTCTTCCATGTAGACACTCATCATAACCTCCGGCTGGAGGTTTCCATGAGGTACACAGCCCACGTCCGTGTCCAAAATAAGCTCCCTTGCCCCTCATTTGCCTAACATCAGGGTTGCCTGGACTGCCTTCCTGTGAAACAGAAGTGAAAAAATAGGCCTGGCGTTAATACTGCTCTACTTCTCCAACTTGAGGCCTACTGAGTGTGGGGTTTAGATTCTTTATGTAAATTCATATTTTTTGTTGTTGTACTTTAACTTTTTAATATGTTTTCATTTTTTAAATATTTTTATTTTATTATTATTATTATTTTAAACTTTAATTTACATCTTTTAAATGATCATTATTTTTAAATTTTTTTCTTTCTTTCTTTCTTTTCTATTTTTTCTTTTGTCTTATCATTTCTTTTCAATTTTCTGATTTCCCCTTCCTCGAATTCTACCTGCCTACTCTCATTCTCTTTAGTGACTTCTTCCCTTTCCTTCTAATATCTTTTCTTCCAAGCATCAAATAAATTTAAAAGAGTAAGCAGTAACTCAACAGTCAAACAGAGCAAGAAGTAACATGAGCAGCACAAAAAATCAAGGAAGAAAATAAGTACAAACAACGAAGGACAGCCAAAATATTCAGGAGCACCTATAGTCATCAGAAAAATGGTCATATAAAGAACTCAAGGAATACCTTAGACAGATGGAATTGAAACTTTAAGAGGATACGAGACAGCAAATCCAAACAGTGAAAGAACACATTGAAAATGAATTACATAAACAGATAAAAGAAGAAGTTATGCATCTTTATCAGGAGATAGAGATTATAAAAAAATCAAACAATAATTCTAGAAATGAAGGAAACGATAAACCAAATTAAAAAGTCAATTGAGAGTATCACTAACACTGTGGAGCAAGTAGAAGACAGAATGTCAGATAATGAAGACAAAATATATCATCTTGAAATGAATCTAGCCAACACAGAAAGGCTGGTAAAAAATCATGAGTAAAACATCCAAGAGATATGGGATAACATAAAAAAAAAAAATTAATGAGTCATCTGGATAGGTACACAGATTCAAACCAAGGGAATTAGTAATCTATTGAATGAAATAATTACAGAAATATTTCCAGAAATACAAAGTAAATAGACATACAAATTGGACATGCTTACAGGACACGGAGAACACAAAATCACAGTAGACCAACACCAAGACACATTGTTATGAAGATATCCAATATACAAAACAAAGAGAAAATATTAATAGCTCTAAGAGAAAGGAGGCAGATTACATTAAGGGGTAAACCAATAAGTTTGAGAATGGATTTTTCATCACAGTCGCTGAAAGCGAGAAGATCCTGGAGCAACGTATTTCAAACACTGAAAGACAATGAATGCCAACCAAGAATTCTGTATCCAGCAAAATTAAGCTGCAGGTATGACGATGAAATAAAAATATTTCATGATAAACAAAAGGTAAAAAAATTTGTAGCCAGAAAACCAGCATTGCAAAGCATCTTGAGCAAAACAATACACGAAGAAGAAATGAAAATCAACAACCAAAACCATCAGTGGGAAGTGCCTCAGTAATGACTGAGGGTGGGGGAAAAGCTAATCATGCAGAAACAAACTAAATTAAAAAAAAAAAAGATGAATCATCAATCATGAGCGGCAGTACAAACCATATATCAATAGTGACTCTAAATGTTAATGGCTTAAACTCTCCAATAACGCGACATAGGCTGGTAACTTGGATTAAAAATGAATCCAACAATATATTGCCTCCAGGAGGCACATCTGAATGGAAAAGACATACACAGGCTGAAGGTGCAAGTTTTGGAAAAAATATACCATGCAACGCTCCCCATAAGCAAGCAGGGGTGGCCATGCTCATATCGAATAAAATCGACTTCAACACTAATTTAATCAAAAGGGATAAGAATGGACATTATATACTGTTAAAAGGAACCATTCATCAACAAGACATAAAAATTATCAATATTTATGCACCAAATAATGGTGCTGCAATGTTCAAAAAACAAATTCACCTCAAGTTCCAGAATGAAATAGACCACAACACAATAATTATGGGTGACTTCAACACACATCTATCACCATTGGACAGATCCTCCAAACAAAAGTGAATAAAGAAACTATAGAACTCAATATCACAATCAATAACCTAGACTTAACTGACATATATCGAATATATCAATCATCATCAAGTGGATATACTTTTTTCTCAGTAGCACGTGGATCCTTCTCAAAAATAGACCATATATTATGTCATAGGGCAACCCTCAGTAAATATACAGGGGTTGAGATAATACCATGAATTTTTTCTGATCATAATGGAATGAAACTGGAAACCAATGATAAAAAAAGGAAGGAAAAATCCTACATCACATGGAAAATGAACAATATGTTACTGAATGATCAGTGGGTTACAGAAGATATAAAGGAGGAAATCAAAAAATTCTTAGAGATACATGAAACTAAAGACACAATATATCAGAATCTATGGGACACAATGAAAGCAGTTTTAAGAGGGAAATTCATCGCCTGGAGGTCATTCCTGAAAAAAAGTAAAAACGAACAAATAAATGAGCTCACACTTCAACTCAAAGCCCTAGAAAAGGAAGAGCAAAACAACAAAAAATGTAGCAGAAAGCAAGAAATAATTAAAATCAGAGCAGAAATCAACGAAATTGAAACAAAAGAAACTATTGAAAAAATTAACAAAACTAAAAGGTGGTTCTTCGAAAAAATAAATATGTTCGACAGACCCTTAGGCATGCTAATGAAGAGAAGAAGAGAGAGAACTCAAATTACTAACATATGGGATGAAAAAGGCAATATTACAACAGATGCTTCCGAAATACAGAAGACAATTAGAAATTATTTAGAAAACCTATATTCCAATAAAATAGAATATAGTGAAGACATCGATAAATTTCTTAAGTCATATGATATTCCCAGACTGAGTCAGAAGGATACACACAATTTAAACAGACCAATGTCAATGGATGAAACAGAAGAAGCAATCAAAAGACTACAAACCAAGAAAAGCCCAGGAACGGATGGCTATACAGCGGAGTTTTACAAAACATTTAAAGAAGATTTAATACCAATACTTTTCAAGTTATTTCAGCATAGAGAAAAAGAGGGAGCTCTTCCAAATTCATTCTATGAGGCCAACATCACGCTGATTCCGAAATCAGAAAAAGACACCTCAAAGAAAGAAAACTACAGACCAATATATCTGATGAACCTACATGCAAAAATCCTCAATAAAACTCTGGTGAATCGAATACAAAGGCACATCAAAAAAATTATGCACCATGATCAAGTAGGATTCATAGCTGGGATGCAAGGATGGTTCAATATACGGAAATCAATAAATGTTATTCACCACATCAATAGACTTAAAGATAAGAACCATATGATCATCTCGATAGAAGCAAAAAAAGCATTTGACAAAGTACAGCATCCCTTTATGTTCAAAACATTAGAAAAAATAGGGATAACAGGAAGTTACCTCGACATTGTAAAAGCTATCTATGCTAAGCCTCAGGCTAGCATCATTATGAATGGAGAAAAATTGAAGGCATTTCTTCTAAAATCTGGAACAAGACAGGGATGCCCTCTCTCACCACTTCTATTCCATATAGTTCTCGAAACACTGGCCAGAGCAATTAGACATACTAAACAAATAAAAGGCATAAAAATAGGAAAATAAGAACGCAAATTATCACTATTTTCGGGTGACATTATTCTATACATAGAAGACACAAAAAGGTGTACAAAAACTACTAGAACTAAAAAATGAATGACCTGCGACCCACCGGCAGGTCAGGCCCAGAAACCTGCAGAGGGGCACAGCTGCCCCACCCACCTGCAAGGTAGGCGATACCGTGACCACTGATAAAACAGGCCCAGTGGCCGTCTGACACATCACCCCGTTTGGGGGAGGGGCAGAGCCGCCACCAGCACCTGTTAGGTAGACAGACCTGCAAACGACAGACAGAACAGGCCTAGCGGCCAGCGGAGGTGCAGAGCCGCTTCTCACGCCTGCAAGGGAGGCGAACCTGTGACCACCGAAAGAACAGGCCCACCGAAAGTAGAGGCACAGCAGCCTGCCGGCGTAGTAGGCACATTGCCCCAATTGGAGGAGGGGCAGAACCACCGCCAAAGCCTGCGAGGGAGACTTTGCAACTATATAAGAGCAATATAAATATATAGGGGGAAAATCAATAACAAAACAGTTTCACCAAGCAGAAAGAAACGCGATCAGAATGAAAAGACAAGGAAAGAAAGGACCACAAGCAATGCAGGTCAACTCAACTTTAGAAGAGGTAATATCTGCAGCAGATGGAATGTCAGATAAAGAATTCAGGATATACATGCTTCAGATTATCTGGAGTCTCAAGGAAGACATTAGACAGCATAATCAGACAATGAAAGACCACTTCGAGCACTTCAAAAATGAATTACATAAACAAATACAAGAAGCAAAAGATCAATTATACAGGGAGATCAAGGTTATAAAAAACAAACAAAAAGAAATCCTGGAAATGCAGGAAACAATAAACCAAATTAAAAACTCAATTGAGAATACTACCAGCAGAGTAGAACACTTAGAAGATAGAACATCAGAAAATGAAGACAAAGTATTTCAACTGGAGAAGAACATAGACAGCTCAGCAAAGCTGTTAAGAAACCATGAGCAGAACATTCAAGAAATATGGGATAACATAAAGAGACCAAACTTAAGAGTCATTGGGATACAGGAAGGTATAGAGTTCCAAACAAAAGGAATGAGCAATCTATTCAATGAAATAATATGAGAAAACTTCCCAGACTTGAAGAATGAGACAGAATCCCATATCCTAGAAGCCTACGGGACGCCGAATGTGCAAAATCATAAGAGATCCACACCTAGACACATTATAATGAAGATGCCCAACATACAGAATAAGGAGAGAATTTTAAAAGCTACAAGAGAAAGGAAGCAGATTACATTTAGGGGTAAACCAATCAGGATAACAGCTGATCTTTCAACACAGACTCTGAAAGCTAGAAGATCCTTGAATAACATATTTGAAACACTGAAAGAAAATGGGTTCCAACCAAGAATTGTGTATCCAGCAAAATTAAGCTTCAGTATGGAAGATGAAATTAAAACCTTCCATGATAAACAAAAGTGAAAAGAATTTGCAGCTAGAAAACCATCTCTTCAAAACATCCTCGGCAAAACATTGCAGGAAGAGGAAATGGAAAATAACAATGAAAACCAACAGCGGGAGGGAGTACAGTAAAGAGGTGGAATAATCAAAGAGGAAAACAAACCATGTTTAGTAACATAAATAAACCAATATGACTGGAAGAACAACCCATATCTCAATAATAACCCTAAATGTTAATGGCTTAAACTCACGAATTAAGAGACACAGGCTAGTAGAATGGATCACAAAACAAGACCCAACAATATGCTGCCTTCAGTAGACGCATTTGATAGGAAAAGACATACATAGACTGAAGGTGAAAGGTTGGGAAATATCATATCACTCTTATGGACTTCGGAAACAAGCACGAGTGTCCATACTCATATCAAATAAAATAGATTTCAAGCCAAAGTTAATCAAAAGGGATGAAGAGGGACACTACATACAGCTCAAGGGAACCATACACCAACAAGACATCACAATCATAAATATATATGCCCCAAACAATGGTGCAGCTATGTTCATCAAACAAACTCTTCTCAAGTTCAAGAGTCTAATAGACCACCATACAATAATTATGGGAGACTTCAACACACCTCTCTCACCACTGGATAGATCTTACAAAGAAAAGTTGAATAAGGAATCTATAGAACTCAATAACATAATTAATAACCTAGACTTAATTGACATATATAGAATATACCACCCAAGATCAAGCAGTTACACTTTTTTCTCAGCAGCACTTGGATCTTTCTCAAAAATAGATCATATATTATGTCACAGGGCAACTCTTAGACAATATAAAGGAGTAGAGATAATACCATGCATCTTATCTGAACATAATGAAATGAAATTGAAAATCAACGATAAAAGAAGTAAGGAAAAATCATGCATCAATTGGAGAATGAAAAATAGGTTACTGAATGATAAATGGGTTATAGAAGACATCAAGGAGGATATTAAAAAATTCTTAGAGATAAATGAAAACACAGACACAACATATCGGAATCTATGGGACACATTGAAAGCAGTTCTAAGAGGAAAATTTATTGCTTGGAGTTCATTCCTTAAAAAAAGAAACAAACCAACAAATAAATGATCTAATACTTCAACTCAATGTCCTAGAAAAAGAAGAGCAAAACAACAGCAAAAAAGTAGAAGACAAGAAATAATTAAAATCAGAGCAAAAATTAATGAAATTGAAACAAAAGAAACAATTGAAAAAATTGACAAAACTAAAAGTTGGTTCTTTGAAAAAATAAATAAAATTGACAGACCCTTAGCCACGCTAATGAAGAGAAGAAGAGAGAGAACTCAAATTACTCGCATATGGGATGAAAAAGGCAATATCACAACAGACACTTCAGAAATACAGAAGATTATCAGAAATTATTTTGAATCCTTATACTCCAATAAATTAGAAGATAGTGAAGGCATCGATAAATTTCTTAAGTCATATGATTTGCCCAGATTGAGTTAGGAGGATATTGACAACCTAAACAGACGAATATCAACTGAGGAAATAAAGAAACCATCAAAAGACTACCAACTAAGAAAAGCCCAGGACCGGATGGGTATACAGCAGAGTTTTACAAAACCTTTAAAGAGGAACTAATACCAATACTTTTCAAGCTATTTCAGGAAAATGAAAAACAGGGAGAACTTCCAAATTCATTCTATGAGTCCAACATCACCCTGATTCCTAAACCAGACAAAGACACTCCAAAGAAAGAAAACTACAGACCAATATCTCTAATGAACCTAGATGCAAAAATGCTCAATAAACTTCTCGCGAACCGGATACAAAAACATATCAAAAAAATTGTGCACCATGATCAGGTAGGATTTATCCCTGGGATGCAAGGTTGGTTCAATATACGAAAATCAATAAATGTTATTCACCACATCAATAGGCTTAAATATAAGAACCATATGATCATCTCGATAGATGCGGAAAAAGCATTCGACAAAGTACAGCATCCCTTTATGTTCAAAACTCTAGAAAAACTAGGGATAACAGGAACATACCTCAATATTGTAAAAGAAATCTATGCTAAGCCTCAGCCTAGCATCATTCTGAATGGAGAAAAACTGAAGGCATTCCCTCTAAAATCTGGTACAAGACAGGCATGGCCTCTCTTACCACTTCTGTTCAACATAGTTCTCGAATCACTGGCCAGTGCAATTAGACAGACAAAAGAAATTAAAGGCATAAAAATAGGAAAAGAAGAACTCAAATTATCACTATTTGCAGATGACATGATTCTATACCTAGCAGACCCAAAAGGGTCTACAAAGAAACTATTAGAGCTAATAAATGAATTCAGCAAAGTGGCAGGATATAAAATCAACACGCATAAATCAAAGGCATTCCTGTATATCAGCGACAAATCCTCTAAAATATATATGAGGACAACCACCCCATTCACAATATCCTCAGAAAAAATAAAGTACTTGGGAATCAACCTAACAAAAGAGGTGTAAGACTTATACAATGAATACTACAGAACCCTAAAGAGAGAATTGAAGAAGATCTTAAAAGATGGAAAAATATACCCTGTTCATGGATAGGTAGAATTAACATCATCAAAATGGCGATATTAACAAAAGTTCTCAATAGGTTTAATGCAATGCCAATCAAAATCCCAATGGCATTTCTTGTAGAAATAGAGAAAGCAATCATGAAATTCATATGGAAAAATAAAAGACCCAGAATAGCAAAAACATTGCTAAGCAGGAAGTGTGAATCAGTCGGTATAGCTATACCAGACTTCAAACTATACTACAGAGCAATAGAAACAAAAACAGCATGGTACTGGTACCAAAACAGGCGGGTGGACCAATGGTACAGAATAGAGGACACAGAAACCAATCCACAAAACTACAACTATCTTATATTCGATAAAGGGGCTAAAAGCATGCAATGGAAGAAGGCTAGCATCTTCAACAAATGGTGTTGGGAAAACTGGAAATCCATATGCAACAAAATGAAACTGAATCCCTTTCTCTCACCATGCACAAAAGTTAACTCAAAGTGGATCAAGGAACTTGATATGAAATCAGAGACATGGCGTCTGATAGAAGAAAAAGTTGGCTATGATCTACATACTGTGGGGTCGGGATCCAAATTCCTAAATAGGACACCCATAGCACAACAGTTAATAACTATAACCAACAAATGGGACTTACTCAAACTAAAAAGTTATTTTCTCAGCAAAAGAAACAATAAGAGAGGTAAATAGGTAGCCTACGTCCTGGGAACAAATCGTTACTCCTCACACTTCAGACAGAGCCCTAATATCCAGAATATACAAAGAACTAAAAAAATTAGACAATGAGATAACAAATAACCCAATCAACAAATGGGCCAAGGACCTGGACAGAAATTTCTCAGAGGAGGACATACAATCAATCAAGAAGTATATGAAAAAATGCTCACCATCTCTAGCAGTCAGAGAAATGCAAATAAAAACCACCCTAAGATACCATCTCACTCCAGTAAGATTGGCAGCCTTTAGGAAGTCAAACACCAACAAGTGCTGGCGAGGATGTCGGGAAAAGTGTACTCTTGGTGGGACTGCAAATTGGTGCACCCAATTTGGAAAGCAGTATGGAGATTTCTTGGAAAGCTCGGGATGGAACCACCATTTGATCCAGCTATTCCCCTTCTCGGTCTATTCCCTAAAGACCTAAAAAGAGCACACTATAGGGCCACTGCTACATCCATGTTCATAGCAGCACATTTCACAATAGCAAGACTGTGGAACCAACATAGATGTCCTTCAATAAAAGAATGGATAAAAAAATGTGGCATTTATACACAATGGAATATTACTCTGCATTAAGAAATGACAAAATCATAGAATTTGGAGGGAAATGGATGGCATTAGAGCAGGTTATGCTAAGTGAAGCTAGCCAATCCCTTAAAAACAAATGCCAAATATCTTCTTTGATATAAGGAGATTAACTAAGAACAGAGTAGGGACGAAGAGCATGAGAAGAAGATTAACATTAAACAGGGATGAGAGGTGGGAGGGAAAGGGAGAGAGAAGGAAAATTGCATGTAAATGGAAGGAGACCCTCAGGGGTATACAAAATTACATACAAGAGGAAATGAGGGGAAAGGAGGAAAAATATAAGGGGGAGAAATGAATTACAGTAGAGGAGGTAGAGAGAGAAGAGGGGAGGGGAGGGGGAGGGGGGATAGTAGAGGATAGGAAAGGCAACAGAATACAACAGTCACCAGAATGGCAATATGTAAATCAATGGTTGTGCAATTGATGTGATTCTGCAATCTGTATATGGGGTAAAAATGGGAGCTCATATCCCACTTGAATCAAAGTGTGAAATATGATATATCAAGAACTATGAAATGTTTTGAACAACCTACAATAAAATTAATTAAAAAAAAACCAGCATGGTACTGGTACCAAAACAGGCGGGTGGACCAATGGTACAGAATGGAGGACACAGAGATTAATCCAAAAAGCTACAACTATTTTATATTTGATAAAGGAGCTAAAAGCATGCAATGGAGGAAATATAGTATCTTCAACAAATGGTGTTGGGAAAAATGGAAATCCATGTGCAACAAAATGAAACTGAATTCCTTTCTCTCGCCATGCACAAAAGTTAACTCATAGTGGATCAAGGTGCTAGATATCAAATCAAAGACTCTGTGTCTGATAGAAGAAAAAGTTGGCTCTGATCTACATATTATGGGATCGGGCTCCAAATTCCTTTATATGACATCCATAGCACAAGAGTTAATAACAAGAATCAACAAATGGGACTACTTAAACTGAAAAGTTTTTTATCAGCAAGAGAAAGAATAAGAGAGGTAAATAAGGAGCATACATCATGGGAACAAATTTTTACTCCTCACACTTCAGATAGAGGCCTAATATCCAGAATATACAAAGAACTCAAAAAATTAGACAATAAGATAACAAATAACCCAATAAACAAATGGGACAAGGACTTGAACAGACACTTCTCAGAGGAGGACATACAATCATTCATCAAGTACATAATAAAATGCTCACCATTTCTAGCAGTCAGAGAAATTCAAATCAAAATCACCCTAAGATACCATCTCACTCCAGTAAATTGGTAGCCATTATGAAGTCAAACAACAACAAGTGCTGGCAAGGATGTGGGGTAAAAGATACTCTTGTACATTGCTGGTGGGACTGTAAACTGGTGTGGCCAATTTGGAAAGCAGTATGGAGATTCCTGGGAAAGCTGTGAATGGAACCACAATTTGACTCAGCTATTGCCCTTCTCTGACTATTCCCTGAAGACCTTAAAAGAGAGTAATACAGGGATACTACCACATGGATTTTCATAGCAGTACAATTCACAATTGATACACTGTGGATCCAACCCAGATGCCCTTCAATAGATGAATGGATAAAAAAATGTGGCATTTATACACTATGGAGTATTACGCAGCACTAACAAATGACAAAATCATAAAATTTGCAGAAAAATGGATGGCACTGGAGCAGATTATGCTTAGTGAAGATAGCCAATCCCTAAAAAATAAATACCAAATATCTTCTTTGATATAATGAGAGCAACTAAGAACAGAGCAGGGAGCAATAGCAGGAAGAAAAGATTAACTTTAAACAGAGACATGAGGTGGGAGGGTAAGTGAGAGAAAAGGGAAATTGCATGGTAATGGAGGGAGACCCTCATTGTTACACAAAATTACATATTGTTGTGAGTGGAATGGGAAAATAAACATGGAGTGAAATAAATTACAGTAGATGGGGAAAAAAGAGAAGATCGGAAGGAAGGGGAGGGGAGATAGTAGAGTATAGGAAAGGTAGCAGAATACAACAGTAGCTAATAGGGCATTATGTAAAAATGTGGATGTGTAATCGATGTGATTCTGTAATCTCTATTTGGGCTAAAAATGGGAGTTCATAAGCCACTTGAATCTAATGTATGAAATATTATATGTCAAGAGATTTTTAATGTTTTGAGCAACCAATAAAAGAAAAAAAGTAGCAATATATATGCCAATCGAAATTCATCATGAAATATATACAATCCACAGATCGAAAAATATTCATTTTACTGAACATGGATTAATGTATAATGTTATTCAACTAGGAAGCTCACCCATAGGTTGAATTTTCAGTTCCAACAGCATTTAGGAGGAGTTATCCTTTCTCACAATTTGCATCTGCCAATTCAGTTACCTCACAAGTATGTACGTGTGGTACCAGGTAGAATTCTATATGTGCATATAAAAATACATGTGCTGAATTGGCTACAGAGAAAGGGAGACAGGAATTCACATATTTGTTAATTTTAAAAACACATGTAGAACTATTTCAACAAAAAAATGACTAGATTTATAACTCCTACACTATATAATGCAAAAGGCAATTGTAACAATACACCATGCCTCCTCTGAACTGCTTGTATTTCTATTCTGTTTGGGTTATTTTTCACCATCATATTAGAATTATTAGTCAGAGTATAGTAGGGTATGTGTTAGTTTCAGGGCTTCAGTATTTCAAATAGAAAATTGAAAAATGAATCGAATGTGTATGTAAATATGTGCTACACAAAAATCTTCCCACTCACATTCAGAACAATGCCTTGATATTACCTTGGCCCAAGTAAGACACAATTAGAGTAGAAAAGTGTGAAAATCTGTGAATACATATCTGGAATGGAATATGCTCGGGAGTTCACAACCTTGGTGGTGGTAGAGGAGTTTCCAAAAGTAAAGAACAGTGTAAACACTCCACAAACATGGAGCTCTGCTGGCCTAAGACTTCTTGGAAAACTGCCTCTGAGGTTGGGCACTTGAAATATATGTTGTTGTCATGAGCTTTAACTTCCTTTGTAGTGAGACCATCAAAATGGGTCTGCATCTATGTGACCTGGAAGACATGGTTTCTTATATTCCAATGACCATGAGGCAGCAGTGCTGAATTCTCTCTTTGTATGTAAACTGTGGCCACTGGAGGCTAAGTGTCTCCTCGTGTGGACTGTGAAGACATTTGGTCATCCTCCACTTTTCGTGGTGTTTCTTGCTGCTGCACTGGGAATTTGGTATTTGCTTCACCAAATACAAGGAGTTCTACTAGGATACAGTGCTGAAGGGAGTTCTGTCACGTGTGGTGGGTCAGGGTCTGCAGGAGAATGCACCAACCAGGCTTCTATCCCACACAGCTTGCCCCAATAACCATAGTAAACTGATTCTGAACATTGCCCTGAACCTCTCCATATAAAAAATGCCTTTACATATAAGTGTCTGATTTCTGCACTATGTCAGTCATAATCCATTTGGAAGCCAATGGCCGATCCACATGGCCCCACCATGGTGTTTTATCACACACCTGCCCACCACTGCTCTAGGCCCACTAATCAGCAGGATACAAATTACTGGCATCTCTGTTCTACACCATTTTCATAAAACCCAGTAAAACAAGGCATTCTCTGGTATACACATGATCAACCACAGGACTTCCAAAGATTCTCCAGTGCCACCTGGTCATGGAAATTTCAAAAATTTCATGGTATTTATCTAGCCATTTTTCAAAGATTAAGTTGGAGGCACTGTGGGTTTCAAATAATTCAGGAACCATTAAGTGTTGAGAAAGCTCATTTCAATGAAAGCTCTGGAGAACACTCACAGGCAAGGCTTCTCAAAGAGTTGCCAAAAGGTCACATGAAGCCAGGCAAATTGAGGCCTACAATGTGAGGTCCATGTGTGTTTTGACTCTCAACTATACCTGCCAATCTTTCAGAATAAAATCATGTGATATCCTGGCTGAGGTTCCCATTGTTTTGTTGAAAGACACCCTGGGCCTAGATCTCAGTTTCCATGGGTGAGTCTCATGCATGGCCTTCTAAAATCCCAACACAATTCATGGCAATACTTCTCTGAGTTCAGTTCCAGAACTCAGTCTCTAAGGGGAATCACGCCAGAGTTCAAGCCCAGGTGGAACCAGTCATTCCTTCCAACCACCACAAAAATGACCACAATTAAAATCAAAACACTCCCACAGGGCCCTCATCTTCTTCCATATAGACACTCATCATAACCTCTGGCTGGAGATTTCTATGAGGGGCACAGCCTAAGAAAGTGTAAAAAATAAGCTCACTTGCCCCTCATTTGCCTAAAATCATGGTGGCCTGGACACTCCTCCTGTGAACCTGGAGTGATCAAATATTCCTGCTGTTAAAGTGTTCCGCTTCTCCAATTTGAGGCCTACTGGCTGTGAGGTATAGATTCTTTATGTGATTTGGAGTCATGAGAAAACCCAAGCACATATGGGCAAGCCTCTGCAGGGATTTGAAGAACTCATTTAATCCAAAGAATCCCTATTCTCACTTAATGGAGGTCAGGAACCTAAAACAAGAAGGCAAAAAAATTCATCCACAATGACTTCTCTTTTGGCCATTTCGGTTTGGGAAGCACATGGGATTTTTCTTTAGATCCATTGGGTGCTGAGAATCTAAGTCACAGCCTCACACAAGGACCAGAGACTGATTCAGACACATCCCATTCCAAAGCAATTAAGCAAAGAGCCACAGGTGAAGCCCATTCATTTCCATATGAAAACAGTTTTCTTCAGGCTTCACAAAGGGTTGGCATGAGGCAAAGACCTTCCTGAAATTCAGGGTAATTGAAACACAAGTAAGCAAATTGCCCAAGAAGGGTTTCTTCACTGAGACTTTACTGGTCACACTGATATCTGAGTTTTCTGAGATGCTCTCAATCTCTTCAGCTATCCAGTACATGGCCATGTCACAGAGCCTTGTGGTGTTACATATCTGGGACACAAAACCATGAGCGTATTCTGTAGAGTGGCCAGAATTCACGAAGAAAACAGTAACTTAAGAAGACAGTAGGTGTTGCCCATCCATAAGGCAAAGTGAAGTCCATTAATCTATTGGGCAGTATTAATGTGGGGAAGCTTTCTACTAGAGAAAACAAATCCATTGATGCATTCTCTTTTCTAATGTCTACAACCACGGATACAGTGGGATACACAGACATAGAAACCCTCACAATGTCAAAGGACTTACTAGAAACAGTCCACTCCACACCAGAAAAAAACGCCTTTCCTACCTATTCTCAGAACATGAGAAAAAAACCACAAACTCACACCCACAACGGCAAAGCCACCTCCTTCCCCCAAGTAGGTCTGTGACTATCCAGAGTGTCTTCTGACTGGTGGGCCATATTATGTTCCCCCGAAATGGCCTGTCCTCTCTCAGATCTGGTCTCCTTGGCCAACTATGTGAGTTGTCAGGAGACAGCGGTGAGCCACTACCTGCTTTCTCAGGGAAGGTGCCTCTTCAGAGCTCTGCTGGCAATTGGCCATCCTCACATCAGTAGGTACCAAGAAAGACTGACTCTGTCCTTGGAAAAAGCAAACAAGTTAGCCCAATGGGACTAGGACTGGGACTGGCTCTGGGTGCCTGTCTTCCTGGATCCCAAGTTCAGAGAATTCAATCACCAAGGAAGTGAGGAGAGGTCACTTTCTTCAGGAACTGAATGAGGTCACTGCCTTGAAAACCACTTTGTCCTAACAGTTGCTTCCAAGGGTCCCATGAGATGGAGGCTGCCCCAACATCCTCTGACACATTCAGAAGTTAGAATGGAATATCAACCTTAGGCACCCAGGTACAGCTCTCCACACAGGCCTGGTTTCTTCCAACTTCTTTACAATAAGAAAAGAGAGGCTGACTTAGACCCATCAATTCATCCTGACCAGGTTGTTTGCCATGGAAGATTTCTATTGCTCTCTCAGGTCCAACATAGCTGCATAAATCTTCTCCAAGGATCATTTCTGCATGGATCTTTGAGGTTCTCAGAAGGTGGAAGATCACCTACATTCCTATATTGTAAGACCAACTCTGTCCCTGCTCTTCTGTAAGTTATATTGATGGAACAGTGTATGTTTAGGGTTAATAACATGTTTGATTTGGGTTAGGAATCATTTTGCGAGATGAATAATGGTATTGGCAACCTTCGATATTTACAAGAGTATATAGGTGAAATATAAGTATGAAAGCAGAAAATTAGGAAAGATTTGAAGCCCAGAAGGGAATTGGACCCTTAAGTGGTATACTTAGCTTTGAGTTATGTGCTGCACAGTTGTCTCAGATAAATCAATATACAATGGCATAGGACCTTGTACCTTGGATGATTGAATGTTGAAGAGAACATCCAGTCAAAAAGCGATATTCAGTACGATGAGGAAGGTAGTAGTTAGGTTTAGAATGAAGAGTGAGTATTGGATTTGGACAAAAAGTTCTTTAGCAATAGGGTTTCGGTTAGAGAGTGAGTGTTAATGTCAGCACATGTGAAGAGTCAGTCACAATGATGAACTGGGGAAAATATGAGGGAAAGCAGATATCAATAAAGACATTAGGAAATCAAGCAAAGTACAAAGTGAGTGATAGGATTAGACATTTTCAACAGGCTTGAGGTTGAATATATAATCTTAGGAAGAATCAAATATGTAGTCACCAATAGGATTGACATTTGAGAGCATTAGGCAACCTGGACATAGATGTTTTTAGTAATCCATGCTCACTTTCCATTTAGGCTTTGGTACAATTGAAAGTGTGACCTTTGCTTCTTGTGTCCAGAATATTTCTGTGATAAAATGTATATGTATATCACGTGACATGAGTATTTCTTCCACCATTTCCAGGAGCAATATTTTGAAGACATATAAATTTGTATTGGGGTACAAATAGGTATACCCTCTGTCTATGAATATAGCAATAACGCATGAATAGACCATACTGGGAATAAATAATATAACTGGATCCACTTTAAATAATGGATTGAATGGATATCTGAAAATATATAAGAAATGTTATAAAGATGCACAATCAATCATTCCAACCAGTTATATATCTAATGGTCATCTTAGGGTTATGTTTTATCATGAAGGATGTGTCAGTTTTGCTTAAAAATTGATCATGGAAATTGAAAATAATATATTTGAAAAAAGTCTCATGAAAAGACCAGTCAAGAAACATAGGGAAATACATGTGTTCTGGAGCAAGAAGTGATTGAAAGTGAAACAAATGCCTATAAATTTGCTAAGTAGTGGATGAAATATATATCCTATGATGTGCATAAACTGAAGAAATAGTAATGTACCAGTGTTGAATAATAATTAATGTCAAAATACACATCATGTCCCATAGGAATCTACTAGCATTGATGTTAAACTAGGTCAGTTAATGTAGAAATACTAGGATTTGTTTGCACCTTTCACTGAAGTTAGTTTTCAGTACTAGGAAACAAATATGTATTTCAGGTGGATGAATATTTCTGAGAATAATCTTGTGAAAAGTTGATTATTAATCCACATACATGAACATGAATGAATTTAGGGAGTGTATATAAGACACATATATTTCATATTTTGAAAAATCTGGAGATTTATTTTGTATATATATATATATATATATATATATATATATACACACACACACACACACACAAACACACACACAAACAAAGACATTCAAAAGTAGAATTATATATGCCAATCGAATTTCACCATGAAATATATATCATCCACAGATCCAAAAATATTCATTTTACTGAACATGGATTTATGTATAATGTTATTCAACTAGGAAGCTCACCATTAGCTTGAATTTTCAGTTCCAACAGCATTTAGGTGGAGTAATCTCTTCTCACAACTTGTATCTGCAATGTCAGGCACCTCACAAAAATGTACGTGTGATATCAGGTAGGATTCTATATGTGTATATAAAAATTAATGTGCTGAATAGGTTACAGCGAAAGGGAGATAGGAATTCACATATTTGTTAACTTTAATACACATATAAAACTATTTCAATTAAAAAATGACTAGATTTATAACACCTACCTTTTATCTTGCAAAAGGCAAGTCCAATATACACCATGCCTCCTCTGAACTGCTTGTATTTCAATTCCGTTTGGGTTATTTTTCTCCATCATATTAGTATTTGTAGTTAGCGTCTAGAAGGGTATGGGTTATTGTCAGGAATTCAGTATTTCAATTGGAAAATTGGAAAGTGAATCCAATGTGTATGCAATTATGTGCTGCACAATATTCTTCCCACTCTCATCCAGAACAATGGCTTGACATTAACTTCGCCCCAAGTAAGACGCAATTAGAGAAGAAGAGTTAGAAATTCTGTGAATACATATCTGGAATGGAAAATGCTCAGGAGTTCACAACCTTGGAGGTGGTAGAGGATTTTCCAAAAGTAGGGGACAGGGTTGATCACCCAACATGATCTTTCATTAAAATTGTGAGCCATCTTGCCACAAAGCCATGAAAAGATAATTTTTGCTTTACTATAAATTTCTGCAAATTCTGAACCTGCTTAGAATGCCTGACCATGTTTTGAACTCACCCATGCCTGGCTCTCTGACCAGAAAACGGCCCTCTCTGAAACTTTAATGACACCTCATAAATATTCGCCTTCCCTGGCCAGACAATGACCCTCTCTGAGGCTCTAATGGTCCTCATAATTTCTGATGCTGGGGCCAGAAAAAACAAATGTAAACTACAATTAGTGTGATGCTTGTCAAAGTTCTGTTTTCTGTAACCCCCCTTTTGTGTAACTTTCTGGGCTATAAAGCTGGGCTGTAGGAAAGGTGGGGTTGCTGTCTTGTTCCCGCCATTTTGAGAGGGAGAGGCAGCCCGGCTGCTTGAAATATTAAGCTTGCCTTAATTTGATTTTAATTGGAGTCAGTGGTCTTTTCTTGTGTCCTGGACTAACATTTTGGAGTTCCCCAGCAACATGACCCGACCAGATCACAAAGCCATACTGCTGGAAATTCTGAAGCTGGCCTATCCTCCAGGACTCCAGGCTGGAGAGCCAAGTTCCAAGGCCTTGGAATGAGCCTTCAGTCCGTGGATCACTGCAGTGAACCATCGCACTAAAACTATTATCAAGCACCTGGTGGAGGAGGCCTTCATAGGTAAGAGGCGCCTTTATAACATCTGATATCCGGTTAAGGAAGTTCTCTTCTGATGACAGAGAGGTGGCCTGGGAAGGCTCACATATACTCCTGTCCGGGACAGTAATAGGAATCCTTCTTTCCTCTGTTCTTTTCTGTAGGGAATACCTCTGAAAGTGTAGAGAGGTGCCGACTGGCACGCAGGAGCTCCTACCCCGGAGCTTTAGCAAGACGCTGCATTGCTCCTCTGGTTTTCTGTTTATTCGCCGAGTTTCTGTTTTTTTGTGTGTGTTTTGTTCTGTGTTCTAAATGTTTTTTATTTGTTTGTTTTTGTGCATTTTGTTGTGTGATTTCTGTGGTAAAAACTTAAGGATATTGGACGTGAAAATGGGTAATAAAGCATGTAAGCCTGTCACCCCTTTGGACTGTGTTTTAAAGAAATGGGATGCACTATACCCCCCTTTGTTAAGCAGGATGAGAGAAGCCCCTAGCTGGCTGTCTGGAGCACACCCACTGCAGAGGGCAATTCCTGCTGGAGACCTAATAACTGAGTATCTCCCAGGTTAACAAGTGAAGCTCCTTTAAAACCCCTTGTCCCTCCAGATCAAGAGAGTCACAACTTTGGACAGAGTCCCCTGTTTTTATCCTTTGTTAGCAAAGCAGTAAACCTCCCTTTTACTTTTTCTCAAACCCTGTCCTTATATTAAATTGGTATTAATTGGCTTCAAGGTCCAGAACCGAAATTTAAGTTACAAATTTTGATACCCCCCCGACCCCGGAATTTTTGAGAGCTGACTACTGAAATGTTAGGAGATTCAGCGTGCTTGGGGTGGAACCAAACCAGAGGAGCTAATCCTGTTTAAGTAAAAGACGGGACTGAGGGACTCCCAGCAGCTGCCGAAGTCCTGTTGCTTCAGTAAATTCCCTCCTTCCTTCCCTGCACTGTAAGTATTATGCCACCTCTGTTTTCTTAAAAAAGAGAAAAAGAAAAAGGAGACACTAAATGCAGTAAAGTCACCATGGAGACCTTTGATATTACATTTCAGGTTGCCCCTCTGTGAAAACATCTGATGCCCTTGTGGGGACATCTATCATGCCACTGGTGTAGGAGATTTTTCTCTTATCTGCTGTTTTAAAGGCTTCTGTCCTGTCAGCCATAGTCTGGAGCTCCTTTCTGTCTGTCTTTTGTCTTTGTTTCTGGCCATTTAAGACATGTGCAATAATGTGTTGATATTATAAATTGTTTCTTGGGAATGATCTTAGCTGAATGTGTGTCTAAATGATGATGTTTTATTGTAACAATATGGTATCTGGATGGGTTTTTGTAGCATTGCTCAATCTTGCAGTTAAAAGTCGGGTTTAGGTAATTTTTTAGTTTATGATTTCAGATAATTCATGCCAGAGAACTTAAATACTTAAAATGGAAAACTAAAGAATTCTACTTCCAAGTTGGCAAGTAACTTCCCAATCATTTAGTCTTTTTTTTCACCAATTTTTAATTGGGTAGCCTGGGTAAATGTCACAGTGTGTCAGTGCATTAATTTGGACAAGGATAGTAAATCATAGTATGGTATCTGTTGACAAAACAAGATGTTAAGGTATAAAATTTTGAATTGTATCTTAAAATTGTATCATAATTTTCAACATCCTCACCTGAAAATTATGGTTAAAGTGCCTTAGGCCTGAGGTGTCCGCTCAGAATAGCAGTTTTGTCCAGCTCCTTCCAGAACTCAGCCAGGACTTATGTTGAAATGTAAATGAAAGAAGCCTACAAGCTCAGTAGGAGACTGATCTGATGTCTAAGTGGGAAAAAAAAAAGGTAAATCGTATGGTATTTACTAATTACTGGCCAGTCATTTTTTCTAGGACTCTCATTTTTTTCCTTAGATTCTGTATTTTTTTTGAGCTCATTATTTTGATCCTAGAGAACTAGGTTAATATTTTTCTCATCAGTTCTATCTTTGACCAACAGTGGAGTTCTGAAACATTACAATGGAGATTTCACCTGTGAAAAGCTACAAGGCCTTACTATTATTATTTGTGCACACTTTTGTTATGTGTTGTATGTCCATATATCCATATGTTCGTATATCATATATATGATATACAAATTAACATATATAAGGAGCAATCATTAAAAAAAAGCACTCATAAAAACAAATTTTAAAAAGTGGATTCGAAGATCTTTAATTCACGTGAGTTAAATGGTTCACTTTAAATTTGGATAAACAAATAACAATAAATGTCTTTAAATTTAAGCTTACAAGTTTTTCTAGCTGCTCAAAAATCTAATAAAATATTAATGTCTATAAAATGTCTAATATGCCTTGGTTCTAGGACTTTTCCTTTAACAAAAAAATGGTTTACACTGTTCAATACATTTCTCTAATATTTTGATAAATAAGTGAAGTAAATTTGATATGGGATTACTCATTCATGAGTACTTTTGTTAGATATCTGATTGATTTAGTAAGGTCTGTATAAGTTTGTTCTAAAGTCTGTATAAGATTGTAAAAATCAGTCATGTGATAAAGCGACACAAATTTCTGAAAACAAAAGTTTACCCATAACATTGTGTTTATTTTTATTTTTCTAGAGCAAGCAACCATAAAAATTAAACAACTGATTAAATAAGAACTGTTATTTTAGAGCACTGTACTGGAATTTCTTTAAAAGCTAAATTTGGTTAATGTAAAAACATCAATGTCATTGTGATGCTATTAATGTGCTCATATCTTCCAGGTATACAAGTCTGTAATGTAGAAACTTTAAAAGAGCATTACATCAAGCTGGTGTTCTGAAGTTGTATGGTAAAAAAAATATATATATATATTGGGGATTTATTTACTTGTTATCAATAAGATATGTAAAGTTTTAAGTTACTTTTTACATTGGGGAAAAATTTAAATATATTTTTAAGTTAATGAGCTCCTAATCTATGTAAAGGTTAAAAACTTTCAGCCTTTCTTTAATTCATGTTTTAAATGTGATATCATATGGTGTTAGCTAATGTTCATGTGACCTCAAACAATTTATGTAAACTGTGTAAGATGATATTTAAAAAAAAAAGATCAGCTTTAGAACTAAAAGACTTAAGATTTATATAGAGCCCTGCCTTACCTGAGATAAGGCTCTGTGTCTCATCTTACAACATGTGAGAATAACTACGAAAGCAGTAGGTCAGATGTTATTTAATTTAAAGTTACGTTCAGAAGTTTTTTTTTTTTTTTCTGTCAAGATTACTAGGATCTCAAAAAGGGGATATAATTTATAACTCAGCCAAAAATTCAGGGTAGCTATTACACGAACTAAGTATTTTTACTCTTGTTAATTTTATTTTGTAATTTCCTTATAAGTTAACTAAAGATTCCCTGTTAGTGTTTTACAAAAGAGTTGCTTTTGAACACAACATTGGTTAATTTAAGATAATAAGGCATCACCTACAAGACAGAAAAATACAGATCCCAAATAATAAAAAGATAAATAATTTTAAATTATAGACATTAAAGCACAGTACTCTTAATATAAGGCTGTTAAAATTTATTTGCTGGATGTTTAAGATTAGGATTTAAAATTTAATTTAAATGAAAAGGGACAATAAAACAAATTTTGCCTCTTGACCTCTGAGTCAGTTTGTATCCAGGGAACAGGAGACTTCTCTAAAGAACTTTGCAACTCTCAGCCACATAAACACCTGATCAGGAAGATTAATGAGGCCACTGGAGAACAGAAAGCCAATCAGTGCATTTTCTACGAAGAAGAGAGTCATCAGAGAAGGGAGATATTGCTGATGCTTCTGAGAGAAGCCACATGGTCAAGCAAGACCTGGAATCACCTAGCGCAAATGGCACTAGCAGAACTGAGAAGCTGCTCTCAAGTTTCCCCAGAAATGACTCCCATAAAATCTCAGCTGACTGTTAACAATAGATAGAAACAAAAGTCAGTTTTACTGCTTCATCTTAAACTCTTAGCAAAGACAGATAAACCCAAAATACAGCCATTCCTGGGCATTTTAAATAATAATAGTTATAATAATATTTTAACGTATACACTTTATGGTAGCCTCCCAAAATAAGTAAGACTGGAGGCTACAAAGAAAGATTCTCAGAGAGGAATGCCTGATGAGAATAAAAAGAGACTATCAAGAGGAGCTACCAGAGGCAGAAGTTTTTTGTTTAAGGCCTACAGATATTCCTAACCTACACAGGTAGGCTTGGTGTTTGCTAGTATGATTATCCAGCCCTGACTAACAGAATTAAAGGTTTCTCTATTACACACAGAGGTCATACTAGTAAAAGGAATTTGCAAGATCAGATGACATTAAATTATTAAACTGTATCTTATGGGGTGGGACAACTGTGACACTAAAAGTTAAATATTAAGTTGAAAGTCCTGATAACTGGGGATATTGAAGACAGATGAGGGGACATCTATACAGTGACTTGTTTCAGCAGCTGCAACATTTATTCAGTACTCATGGTTTTTGTTTCTCTCATAGAAGAACCCATCCCCAGATGACTTTACAAACTGTTCTACCACAACCAGACTTCAAACCGAACTGACTTCTAAAAGGCAACTCATGTCCCTCATGCTGTGCCCCCTCATGTCACCCTCTCTCAGCTCAGAAGAAGCCAAAATGAGTGACGCCACTCTTCTTACAACAATGGAGCCAAAAATAAATAGACTTTCATTTTAAGTAATTAATTAAGTCAGGTAAAATCAGGGAGACTGGTTTTGTGTGAGTTCAAAAAATATGGAGACTGTTACGTGAGGTATTAAAATTCCCTCAGTGCTCTTCCCCTACCCTATCAAAGATTTGAAAGGGACACATTAGAAAAGGCGGGAATGATAGACCCAACCTGATCTTTTATTAAAATTGGGATCCATCTTGCCACAAAGCCATGAAAAGAAAATTTTGGCTTAACTATAAATTACACCAAATTCTGAACCTGCTTGCAATGCCTGCCCGTGGCCTTGAACTCACCCATGCCTGGCTCTTTGACCAGGAACAGCCCTCTATGAAACTTTATTGACACCTCATAAATACTGGCCTTCCCTGGCCAGACAATGACCCTCTCTGGGGCTCTAATGGTCTTCATAAATTCTGATGTTGGGGCCAGCAAATATATATATATATATATATATATATATATATATATATATATATATATATATATATATAAACTACGATTAGTTTGATGCTTGTCAAAGTTCTGATATTTTAACCCCCCTGTAGTGTAAAATTCTGGGTTATAAACCTGGGCTGAAGGAAATTTGGGTGGCTGTCTTGTTCCCACTGTTTTGGGAGGGAGAGGCCACCTGGGCAGTGGAAAATATAAGCTTGCTTTAACTTGATTTTAATTGGAGTCAGTGGTCTTTTCTTGCATCCTGGTCTAATAGGTAAATGCTATCAAACAAGGAGCTCTGCCAGCCTGAAGACTTCCTTAGAAACTGCCTCTGACGATGGGCACTTGACATATATGTTTTTGTCAGGAGCTTTAGCTTTCTTTCTAATGAGACTATCAAAGCTGGATCTGCATCTATGTGACCTGGAGGGCATGGTTTCTTGTTTTTCAAAGGACATGAGGCAGCAGTGCTGAATTCACTCTTTGTAGGTAAACTGTCGCCACTGAAGGCTAAGTGACTCCCCGTGTGGACTGTGAAGCAATTTGGTCATCCTCCACTTTTCGTGGTGTTTCTTGCTGCTGCACTGGGAATTTGTTATTTGCTTCACAAAATACAAGGAATTCAGCTGGGACACAGTGCTGGAGGGAGTTCTTTAACATGAGATGGGTCAGGGTCTGCAGGAGAATGCATCAACCAGGCTTCTATCCCACATAGCTTGTCCCCTTGACCATTGCACCTGATTCTGAACATTGTCCTGAAACATCTCCATATAACAAGATGCCTTATATGGAGAGTTATCAGACATATAAGTGATTCCTGGCTGCACAATGTCAGCCACAAGCCATTTGGAAGTCAATGGCAGATACACATGGCCCGACCACAGATGTTTTATCACACACCTGCACACCACAGCTCTGGGCCCACTACTCAGCAGGCTCCAACATACTGGTATCTCTGTTCTACATCATTTTCATGAAACCTAGTCAATCAAGGCACTGTCTGGTACACACTTCATCAGCAAGAGGACATTGAAAGGTTCTCCAGTGCCACCTGGTCATGAAAATTTCAAAAATTTCATGGTATTTATCTAGCCATTTTTCAAGGATGAAGTTGGAGAAATTGTGGGTTTCAATTCATTCAGGAACCATTAATGTTTGAGGAAGCACATTTCAAGGAAACTCTGGAGAATTCTCAGAGGCAAGGCTTCCCAAAGAGTGGCCAAAAAGACACATGAAGCCAGGCCCATTGAGGTCTACAATGTGAGGCCCATGTGTGTTTTGACTGTCAACGATGGCTGCCAAGTCTTTCAGTATAAAATAATGTGATGCCCTGGCAGAGATTGACAATGCTCTGTGGAAAGCCACCCTGGGCATTGATCTCAGTTTCCAAAGGCAACTCTCATGCGTGGTCTCCTAAAATCCCAACACAATTCATGGCAATACTTCTCTGAGGTCAGTTCCTGAACTCAATCTGTAAGGGGAATCACACCAGAGTTCAAGCCCAGGTGGACCTAGGCATCTCTTCCAACCACCAAACAAATGACCACAATTAAAACCAAAACACTCCCAAATGGCCCTCATCTTCTTCCACATAGACACTCTTCATAACCTCTGGCTGGAGGTTTCCATGAGGGGCACAGCCCAAGACAGTTTTCCAAATGAACTCCCTTGCCCCTCATTTGCCTAAAGTCAGGGTGGCCTGGACTCCCTTCCTGTGAACCAATAGTGATCAAATAGTCCTGCTCTTAATACTGCTCTGCTTCTCTAATTTGAGGCCTACTGACTGTCTGGTATATATTCTTTATGTGAATTGGTGTCATGAGAAAACACAAGCCCTTATGTGCTAGCCTCTGTAGGGCTTTGAAGAACTGATTTGACACAAAGGATCCCTATTCTCACGTGATGGAGGTCAGGAAGCTTACAGAGGAAGGCGAGAGACTTCATCCACAATGACTGCTCTTTTGGCCATTTTCGTTTTGCATGCACACTTGGAAACTTTCTTTAGATCCATCAGGTGCTGAGAATCTAAGCCGCTGCCTCACACAGGGCAAAGAGGATGATTCAGCCACATCTCTTTCCAAAGCAATTAAGCAAAGAGCCACAGGTGATGCCCATTCATTTCCATTTGAAAACTCTTTTTTTCTGGCTTCACAAAGGGGTTTCCTGAGGCAAAGATCTTCCTGACATTTAGGAAAACAGAACAATAGGTAAGCAAAAGGCCCAGTGCAGTGTTTTTCCACTGAGACTTTAATGGTCACACTGATATGTGAGTTTTCTGAGATGCTTCTATTCTCTTCAGCTATCCAGTACATGGCCATGTCACAGAGCTTGGAGGTGGTACATATCTTGGAAACCAAACCATGAGGCTATTCTGGAGAGTGGCCAGTATTCAGGAAGAAAACAAGAACTTAGGAAGATAGTAGGTGTTGCCCATCCATAAGGCAAGCCTCTCTCCATTCTTAAATTGTGCAGTATGAATGTTGGGAAGCTTTCTACTAGACAGGACACAACCATTGATGCATTCGCTTTTCAAATGTCTACAACCACAGATACAGTGGAATGCACAGACATAGAAACACTCGCGTTGTCAAACGACTTTCTAGAAACATTCCAGTCCAAACAAACAAACAGTCTTTCCTACCTATTCTCAGAAAAGAGACAAAACCACAAACTCACACCAACACCCACAACGGCACCTCCTTCCCCCAAGTATGTTGGTGAATATATTGAGTGTCCTCTGACTGGTGGTCCATACTATGTTCCCCCAAAATGGCCTGTTCTGTCTCAGATCTGGTCTCCTTCGCCAACTCTGTGAAGTTGTCAGGAGCCATGGTTGAGCCACTACCTGCTTTCTCAGAAAAGGCTCCTCTTCAGAGGTCTCCTGACATTTGGCCATTATCACTTCAGTAGGTACCAACAAAGACTGACTCTGTCCTTGGTAAATCCAAACAATTGAGACCACTGGGACTGGGACTGGGACTTACTCTGGGTGCCTGGCTTCCTGGATCCCAAGTTCAGAGTGTTCCATCACCAAGGAAGTGTGTACTGATATTTGCTTCTAAGGGTCCCAGGAGATGGAGACTGCCCCTACTTTCTGTGACAGTTTCACAAGTTAGAATGGTATATCAACAATAGGCACCCGGGAACAGCTCTTCTCACAGGCCTGGTTTGGTCCATCTTCTCTATATTAAGAAGAGAAAGGCTGATTCAGATACATCTCTTCATCCTGACCCGGTTGTTTAACATTGAAAATGACTTTTGCTCTCTCAGGTCCTTCATAGCTGCCTTCTTCTCCATGTATCATTTCTGCATGGACCTTTGAGGTTCTCATCAGGTGGAAGATACCCTACAATCCAGTATTGGAAGACCAACTCTCTCCCTGATCTTCTGTAAAGTTAGATTGAGGGAACAGTGTATGGTTAGGGTTAACAACATGTTCAATTGGGTTAGGAATAATTCTGCAGGATGAATAATGGTTATGGGAACATGTGATATTTACAAAATATACAGTTGAAATATAGGTATGAAAACAGAAATCTAGGTGAGATTTGATGCCCAGAAGGGCATTGGGCCCTTGATTGGGATACTTAGCTTTGAATTAATTTCTGCACAGATGTCTCAGATAAATCAATATACAATGGTATAGGATATTGTACCTTGGATGATTGAATGTCGAAGAGAACATGCAGTCAAAAAGGGATAGTCGGTAGGATTAGAAAGATAGACGGTAGTTTTAGAAAGATGAGTGAGTATAGGATTTGGACAAAATGGTCTTTAGCAATAGGGTTTCATGTAGAGAGTGAATGTAAATGTCAGCACATGTTAAGAGGCAGTCACAATGATGAACTGGGGAAAATATATATCAATAGAGACATTAGGAAATCAGGCAAAGTATAAGGGGAGTAATAGGATTAGACATTTTCAACAGGTTTGAGGTTGAATATATAATCTTAGGAAGAAACAAATATGTAGTCACCAATAGGATCCACATTTGAGAGCAATAGGCAAACTGGACATGGATGATTTTAGTAATCCATGTTCAATTTCCATTTAGGCTTTAGTACAATCATAAGTGTGACATTTGCTTTTTGTTTCCAGAATATTACTGTGATAAAATGTATATGTAGATCAGGTGACATGAGTATTTCTTTCACCATTTCTAGGAACAGTATTTTGAAGACGTGTAAATTAGTATTTTGAATACAAATAGGTGTACACTGTGTCTATGAATATAGAAATAATGCATGAATAGACCATACTGTGAATAAATAATATAACTGGTTCCAACTTAAATAATGGTTCAAATTGATATCTGAAAATATACAGGAAACCTTATATTGATATATATCCATTCATTCAAACCAGTTATACATCTAATGGTAATATTAGGGTTATGGTTTATCATGAAGAATGTGTGAGTTTTGCTTCAAAAGTAATTGTGGAAATCGAAAATAATGTGTTTGGAAAGAAGTCTCATGAAAAGACCAGTCATGTAACCTGGAGGAATACATGTGTTCTGAAGCAGGAAGTGATTGAAAGTGAAACAAAAGCCTTTAAATTTGTGAACTTGTGGATGAAATATATATCTTATGATGTGCATAAACTGAGGAAATAGTAATGTACAAGTGTTGAAAAAAAATGAACGTCAAAATACACATCATGTCCTATAGAAATCTACTTGCATTTATATTAACCTGGGTCAATTAGTGTAAAAATATTAGGATATGTATGCACAATTCACTTAACTTAGTTTTCAGTACTAGGAAACAAATACGTATTTCAGGAGGATGAATATGTCTTAGAATAATCTTATGAAAAGTTGATTATAAATACGCACTTAAATATTAATGAATTTAGGGAGTACATAATAAGATACATTTATTTCATATTTTGAAAACTCTGGAGAGTGTATATATATATATATATATATATATATATATATATATATATATATATATATTAAAATACACACACAGAAATTAAAAAGTATTAATATACAAGCCAAATGAAATTCACCATGAAATATATATCATCCACAGATCTAAAAATATTCATTTTACTGAACATGAATTTATGTATAATGTTGTTCAGCTAGGATACTCACTCATAGGTTGAATTTTCCGTTTCAACAGTGTTTAACAGGAGTGATCTCTTCTCACAATTTGTATCTGCCAAGTGAGCCACCTCACAAGAATGTACGTGTGGTACCAGGTAGGATTCTATATGTGCATATAAAAATATATGTGCTGAATAGGCTACAGAGAAATGGAGACACGAATTCACATATTTGTTAACTTTAAAAACACATGGAGAAGTGTTTCAACAAAAAAATGACTAGATTTAAAACTCCTACCATATATAATGCAAAAGGAACGTCCAAATGTTAACCTTGCATCCTCTGAACTACTTGTATTTCAATTTGGTTTGGTCTATTTTTATCCATCATAATAGGATTTGTAGTCAGAGTCTAGTAGGGAGTGGGTTACTATGAGGGATTCAGTATTTTGAATGAATAATTGGAAAATGAATCCAATGTGTATGCAAATATGTGCTACAAAAAAATCTTCCCACTCTCATCCAGAACAATGCCTTGACATTACCTTAGCCCCAAGTAAGATACAATTAGAGGAGAAGAGTTAGAAAATCTAGGAATACATATCTGGAATGGAAAATGCTCTGGAGTTCACAACACTGGAGGTGGTAGAGGAGTTTCCAAAAGTAATGGAGACTGTAAAAACTCCACAAACATGGAAGTGTGCAGGCCTCAAGACATCTGGGAAACTGTCTTTGAGGTTGTACACTTGAAATATATGTTGTTTTCAGGAGCTTTAGCTTCCTTTTTAGTGAGACCATCAAAGCTGTGTATGCATCTGTTACATGGAGGACATGGTTTCTTATTTTCCAATGAACATGAGGTAGCAGTGCTGAATTCTCTCTTTGTGGGTTTACTGTGGCCACTGGGGTCTAAGAATCTTTCCGTGTAGACTGTGAAGCCATTTGGTCATTCTCCAATTTTGTTGTGTTTCTTGTTGCTGCACTGGGAGTTTGGTATTTGCTTCACAAAATACAAGGAGTTCCACTGGGACACAGTGCTGGAGGGAGTTCTGTCACGTGTGGTGTGTAAGGGTCTGCAGGAGAATGCACCAACCAGGCTTCTACGCCACATTGCTTGCCCCCTTGACCATAGCAACTTGATTCTGAACATTGCCCTGAAAACTCTCCATCTAACAAGATGGCTTAATATACAAAGGTATGCTGGCTGCACCATGTCAGTCACAAGCCTTTGGAAGCCAAAGTAAGATCCACATGACCCCACCACAGATATTTTATCACACAACTGCACACCACAGCTCTGGGCCCACTACTCAACAGGCTCCACCATACTGGCAGCTCTGTTCTACACCATTTTCATGAAACCCAGTCAAGGAAGGCACTGTCTGGTACACTCTTGATCAGCAACAGGACATCCAAAGGTTCTCCAGTGCCACCTGGTCGTGGAAATTTCAAAAATTTCATGGTATTTATCTAGATATTTTTCAAGGATGAAGTTGGAGAAACTGTGGGTTTCAATTCATTCAGGAACCATTAAATTTTTAGGAAGCACATTTCAAGGAAAACTCTGGAGAATTTTCAGAGGCAAGTCTTCCCAAAGAGTGGCCAAAAGGCCACATGAAGCCAGGCCCATTGAGGTCTACAATGTGAGGTCCATGTGTGTTTTGACTCTCAACAATGGCTGCCAAGTCTTTCAGAATAAAATCATGTGATGTCCTGGCTGAGATTGACAGTGCTTGGTGAATAGCCACCCCAGGCTTAGATCTCAGTTTCCAATGGCGACTCTCATGCATGGCCTCCTAAAATCCCAACACAATTAATGGCAATATTTCTCTGAGGTCAGTTCCAGAAATCAGTCTTTAAGGGGAATCGCACCAGAATTCCAGCCCAGGTGGACCCAGGATTCTCTTCTAACCACCAACAATTGACCACAATTAAAACCAAAAAACTCCCACATGGCCCTCATCTTCTTCAACATAGACACTCTGAATAACCTCTAGCTAGAGGTTTCCATGACGGGCGCAGCCCAAGACAGTGTCCAAAATAAGCTCCCTTGCCCCTCATTTGCCTAAAGTCAGAGTGGACTAGACACCATTCCTGTGAACCAAGAGTGATCAAATAGCCCTTCTTTAATACTGCTCTGCTTCTCCAGTTTGAGGCCAACTGACTGGTATAGATTCTTTATGTGAATTGGTGTCCTGACAAAACCCAAGCACCTATTGGCTAGCCTCTGCAGAGCTTTGAAGAACTGGTTTGACCCAACGGATCCCTATTCTCACTTGATGGAGGTCAGGAAGCTTACAGAGGAAGGCGAGAGACTTCATCCACAATGACTGCTCTTTTGGCCATTTTGGTTTTGGATGCACACTTGGAAACTTTTTTTAGATCCATCAGGTGCTGAGAATCTAAGCCACTGCCTCACAGAGGGCAAAGAGGCTGATTCAGCCACATCCATTTCCAAAGCAATTAAGCAAAGAGCCACAGGTGACGCCCATCCTCTTCCATTTGAAAACTGATTTCTTCAGGTTTCACACAGGGGTGGCCTGAGGCAAACACGTTCCTGACATTCAGGACAACAGAACAATAGGTAAGCAAAAGTCCAAAGTAGTATTTCTCCACTGAGTCTTTACTGGTCGCACTGATATCTGAGTTTTCTGAGATGCTCTCATTCCCTTCAGCTATCCAGTACATGATCATGTCACAGAGCTTGGAGGTGGTACATATCTTGGAAATAATACCATGAGGCTATTCTGGAGAGTGGCCAGTATTCAGGAAGAAAAGAGGAACTTAAGAAGATAATAGGTGTTGCCCATCCATAAGGCAAGCAGCTCTTTATTCTTTAATTTGGCAAGATGAATGCTGGGAAGCTTTCTACTAGACAGGACACAACCATTGATGAATTCTCTTTTCAAATGTCTACAAAAACGGATTCAGTGGGATACACAGACATAGAAACACTCGCGTTGTCAAACGACTTTCTAGAAACATTCCAGTCTAAACAAACAAACCGCCTTTCCTACCTATTCTCAGAACATGAGACAAAACCACAAACTCACACAGACACCCACAACGGAATCTCCTTCCCCCAAGTATGTCTGTGAGTATCCTGAGTGTCCTCTGACTGGTGGGCCATACTATGTTCCACCAAAATGGCCTGTCCTATCTCAGACCTGGACTTCTTTGCCAACTCTGTGAAATTGTCAGGAGCCATGGTTGAGCCACTACCTGCTTTCTCAGAAAAGGCCCCTCTTCAGAGCTCTCCTGGCATTTGGCCATTCTCACTTCAGTAGGTACTAAGAAAGACTGACTCTGTCCTTGGTAAATCTAAACAAATGAGACCACTGGGACTGGGACTGGGACTGGCTCTGGGTGCCTGGCTTCCTGGATCCCGAGTTCAGAGAGTTCCATCACCAAGGAAGTGTGATAGGTCACTTCCTTCACGAACTGAATGAGGTCACTGGGTTGGCAACCACTTTTTCCTAACAGTTGCTTCCAAGGGTCCCATGAGATGGAGGCTGCCCATACTTCCTGTGACACTTTCACAAGATAGAATGGTATATCAACCATAGGCACCCGGGAACAGCTCTCCACACAGGCCTGGTTTGGTCGATTTAATCTACATTAAGAAGAGAGAGGCTTTCAGACACATCCCTTCATTTTGACCAGGTTGTTTTACATGGAAGTTGACTTTTGCTCTCTCAGGTCTTTCATAGGTGTCTACATCTTCTTCAGGGATCATTTCTGCACGGAACTTTGAGGTTCTCAGCAGGAGGAAGATCCCCTACATTCCTGTATTGTAAGACCAACAATATCCTTGTTCTTCTGTTAAGTTATATTGAGGAAATATTGCATGGTTAAGGGTAATAACAGGTTCGATTTGGTTTAGGAATCATTCTGCAGGATGAATTATGGTATTGGGAACCTGAGATATTTACAAGAATATACTGGTGAAATATAAGTATGAAAACAGAAATCTAGGTAATATTTGAAGTCCAGAAGGGCATTGGGTGGCCTGAACACCCTTCCTTTGAATCAGGAGTGATCAAATAGCCCTGCCGCTAATACTGCACTGCTTCTCCAATTTGAGGCTTACTGACTGTCAGGTATAGATTCTTTATGTGATTTGGAGACATGAGAAAACCCAAGCACCTATTGTCTCATGCCACAGCAAATGGTTTATTGGGGGTCCAGCATGCTGGGGCTGAAAGCTCACTTCAGAGGAGGAAAGAACAAAGAGCCCCGAGAACAACTTGAGAAGAGATTATATACAATCTTTAGAGAGTGCAGGGACTTTATATACATCATAGCCTCCTTTAGCAAATATCATATACTGTGGGAAAATCAAATATCAACTCTAAAACATGATTAGCACATTCATTGGCGGGAACAGTTCGGGCAGGGGGTGATTGGTCAGCCCTGAGAAGGGGTATACATTTAAACTGATTGGTTGAAGCCCTGAGATGTATACGTGCTGAGATGCACGGTTTCTGGGAAGGGGTTGTTAAGTAACTAGGTGGTCAGGAAAGATTTCAACACATCTAATGGGCAGTTCCGGGAATTGTCTTCACTGACACAGGAATTTAAGATTCTGAGCACAGCTTGTAAACTTTACAAAACCTGGTTCTTTACGTTTCAATTTTAATTTCTTTAATTCTTTCATTTCTCCTTTTTCTGCCTACTTTTAATTTTAAAAGTAATGAATCATAATTTTTGTGGGGTCTCACATTCTATTTCTGCCAGTGAAGTGTATTTCTGTCTGATTACCATGAGTTTTACCTGCCCAATCTGAGCCTGGAGAAAGGAAACTATGAGGTTAAGCAAACAAGGTCCCACAGTTATCAACACCATAAGCATGATCAGGGGTCCAGCTAAGGCTGATAGGAGTGTAGTTAACCAGGGGGACAAGGTAAACCATGACTCAAACCACACTTGTTGAATCTCCCTTTCTCTCTGGTGCTCTTCAAGGCATTTTCTCAATTTACTCATGGATTATTTTACAACTCCAGTATGGTCAGCATAAAAACAGCATTTTTCTCTCAGTACAGCACAGAGGCCCCCCTCCCTTATTAAATGGAGGTCTAATCCTCACCTGTTCTGTAAAACAACTTTAGAGAGAGAGGTTAAGGATTCCTGAAAAACTGTGATGGAGGTCTCTAACGTCTTCAAGTCTTGATTTATTGCTGTTTCTAATCAGTCCATTTGTTGTGACCCATGGATCATATCAGCTGTTCCTGTACCCACTCCTGCAGCAGCTCCTAGCCCCAATAGGATGGCTAGAGTAAGGGACACTGGCTCCCGGCAAAATCGGGCTGTTTGTCCACCTAGTAGACCTTCAAAGGATTCTGGATCATGATAGAGCACCCTGGGGGGTATCTGCACCATTACACCATAATGTACAGAGCTGTCAAATACCTGGGCTGAAATGCAAGGAGTTCTGACTGTGTGGAGTTCAGTACCATAAAGGTTCCTTTAATTAGTTCCCAGGGGGCGGAGTCAGCTGTACTCTGGACTGGGGAAGTAGGCAAAGATGGAAACTGCGAAGTATGAGATGGTAGAGGGGTTTTGGTAGATCTAGGAATGGGAGGTTTAGGAGGCTTAATTCCAGACTTGAATGGATTGGGCCCTATTGCTGTGGGATTTTCTTCCTTTTTAAGCCGAATGGTGAACCAGAGACCAAAGTCATAGCCAGGGCCATTAATATAGAATCGCATTCCCCAAGTATTTCCCATAGGCCATGTTGTTCTGAGGTAGCCCCTTCCTTTGGAAGTGAAAGTTATATTGAGGGGGTAACATAGACTATTTTTTCCACAGCAAGTTTTTGACACCACTTGGATAGCGGCACATTTATTGGGATCAATCCAGATGTCATTTCATCCTACCGAATCATACTGTCTGGGGAGTTTGGGTTTCACAATGTAGCTCCCGTGTGTTCACAACCCCAAGATCTACAATAAAAGTCACTGGGTCCTCCACAGGTTTGGGCCTGTTTGCGATTTCAGAAATCAGCTGGGCACACTTAATAAACAAGACTGGCTAGTTTACACCTGAGCTGGGGAGATGACATCAATAATTCATGGGGTAAGTTGGTTTGGGCTTTAGTGGGATCTGTGTGGGGTCCACTATGTCAGGGAGATCCCAGTCAGAGAGACCTATGGCAAGCTGACAAATGTCCGGGTGGAGAGATGGCCACCAAGTCCATAAGGGGGCTGTATGTGAAATAGACCACACTACTTGCCCAGTAGGATTTATAACTTGCCATTGTTGCTGAACAGGCTGATGGGGATTAGGACTGCTGGTGGTCAGGGGAAGAATCCATAGCCCTACCCACACCACAGACATGCAACTTGAGAGGGTTACCAGTCTGTTCCAGTTTCCAGCCAGAGTATGGACAGGGCACAGGATTGAGATGGGAGGCATGGATCCAGGAAGTGATCCCATCCACTTTCACCACTGTAGGTGTTATAAGCAGCACCTGGTATGGTCCTTTCCAGCAGGGTTCCAGGGATGACACCCGATACTGTCTCATGTAGACGAAGTCTCCCACTTGATATCGATGTGGAGTTCCCTCGTCTCCAGGATGATAAGCAGTGGCCAACTGTTTCCACAGGTATCGCTGGGTGCTGGGTTTGTTCAAGGGCTTTAAGTCTGTCTAGCAAGGGTGTGTGAAAGGAATCATTAATCTCAGAGTTGGGGTTAGGTCCCTTAATGGAGGAGGGGCACCGTAGAGAATTTCATAAGGGGTGAGGTTACACAAAGGGGCGGAGGGGTATTTCTTGCACGAAAAAGTACATGAGGTAGGAGCATAGTCCAATTTTTTATGCCGGTCTCCAAGATTAATTTCGTTAAGTCTCTTTGATGGTTCTATTCATCGTTTCTACCTGTCCTGAGCTCTGGGGTCTATAAGCACAATATAACTTCCAAGTAATCCCCAGGGTCCTGGAAAATCCCTGACTTACCTGGGCCACGGATGCTGGTCCGTTATCAGACCCTATTACCTTAGGCAGGCCGAACCTTGGAAAACTGTCTTCTAGGATCTTTTTGACCACCATCTGAGCTGTTTCTTTCTTCATGGGGAAGGCTTCGACCCATCCTGAAAAAGTATCTACAAAGACTAGGAGATATTTAAGTCCATACCTTGCTGGCTTAATTTCAGAAAAGTCCACTTCCCAGAATTGTCCTGGTCTGGTTCCTCGTATGCGCTTCCCTGCAGGAATCTTGGATGGGAAAGTATTAACTAATTGGAAGACTTGAAAAGCTCTAGTCACCTGCTCAGCTATTTTTTTCCTCTTTGAGTCAGTCAATAATAAGTCCTTTCTTCGGTCCTTTAAGAGTGCCTATAACTTCTTTGAGCCTAAGTGGTTTAGCTGGTGTACGTCTTTGACATAAAGGTGGGCTTTTTGAAATTGTAAACTTGGCTCTGTAGGGTCCCAGATTTCTGTATCTGTCTCCTCAGATGATAAGTTGCCTGAATGTTCCGGGGCAGCCAAGTCTCCTGATTTTTGTTCCCCCCGGTGTGGAAAAAGTTAACAGAGTCACTCTGTTTAGGGCTGCCAATTAAGCTTCCTCATCTGCCCTTCTGTTTCCAACTGCCACAGGGTTGTTTCTCTTCTGGTGCCCGGGACAGTCCACTATAGCTAGTTCCTTATGGCCCTGCACTGCTGAGCCAAGGTGGAGGATCTAATCTTTATTTTTTATTTTTTTCCCGGCAGAGGTTAATAGCCCGCATTGTTGGTAAATAGTCCCGAGCATATGAACAGTGGCAAATGCATAGTGGCTATCAGTTTATATGGTGGCCCTTTTCCCTGTTGCTAGTTCCAATGCTTTCATAAGGGCAATCAGTTCTGCTTTTTGGACTGATGTCCCTTCTGGGAGACCAGAGTATCAGATGAAATCAGTTTTGCTAACTGCTGCTGCTCCAGCCCGCCGCTTACCATCTTGGAGGAAGCTGCTGCCATCCGTAAACCATACGACTTCAGGGCGAGGCAGTGGCTGATCCTTCAAGTCTTGTTGTATACTGGTTTCCTTGCCAGTATGTGTTGACACTCATGAGTGATGGGTCCTGATGATTCTTCTGGCAGCAGTGTAGGTGGGTTGAGTGGAGCAGGGGGTCCCAGCGTTATTCTGTCTTTGTCAAGCAAGAGGCTCTGGTAGTGGTTTATTCTGGAGTTTGATTGCCACCTCTCTGGAGGCTAACAGATGATGCTCTCCAGGGCATGGGGGGCTATAATGGTTAGCTTCTGTCCCAACGTTAATTAATGAGCATCTTTTATTAGAAGGGCTGCCGCTGCTATAGCACTTAAGCAATGGGGCCACCCGCTAGCCAATGGGTCCAGTTTTTTGGATAAATACGCTACTGGCTTTTTCCAAGGTCCCAAAGACTGAGTGAGCACTCCCCGTGCTATTCCTTTCTTTTCCTCGATATAGAGAGTGAAGGGTTTTCTACATCTGGGAGTGCTAAGGCCGGAGCAGATAGCAGCACCTTTTTTTGACATTATCAAAAGCTTGTTGGTGCTCAGGGGTCCATTGGAAGTGGGCATCCCCCTTTATCAGCGGGTATAAAGGGGCAGCCAGAGATGCGAACCCAGGAATCCATAACCTGCAAAAGCTGGCAGTCCCAAGAAACTCTCTGAGTTTTCTCTAATTAGATGGGGGCAGTATCTGCAAAACGGTTTTTTTTTCTGGGCTCAGGGAGCCATCGTTTGCAACCCCTAAGAGAATAACCCAGGAAGATTACTTCTTGCTGACAAGTTTGGGCCTTTTGGCAGAAGCCATATATCCAAGCCGAGCAAGCTCGAATAATAGTGCTTGGGTCCCAGACTCATAGGTCTCCTTGGTGTTGGCTGCCAGTAGAAGATCATCCACTATTGGAGTAGGGTGACTTCGGGGTGTGCAGTTTTGAAGTCATTGATGTCTCTGTGGAGGGCTTCATCAAAGAGAATGGGGGATTTTTTGAACCCCTGTGGGAGTCTAGTCCAGGTTAGTTGGCCAGATGTTCCAGGTTCTGGGTCTATCCACTCTAAAGCTAACAGCAACTGACAGTCCTTATGTAGAGGCGAGCAGAAGTAAGCATCTTTTAAGTCCAGCACAGTGTACCATTTCTGCTCCGGATTCAGAGTGCTAAGCAAATTATATGGATTGGGTACTGTGGGGTGAATGTCCTGCACTCTGTTGTTTATCTCTCTTAGGTCTTGAACAGGACGGTAGTCCCCAGTTCCTGGCTTTCTTACTGGTACCGGGGGGTGTTCCAGGCTGATTGACAGGGCCTTAGGACCCCAAGACCCAGGTATTTATGAATATGGGGCCTTATCCCATCCTTAGCTTCTTTGCTTAGAGGATATTGTTTAACACTAATTGGAGACGCAGAGGCTTTTAATTCTACTACTATTGGAGGTTGTTGATGGCTAGACCTAACCCAGCAGTTTCTGCCCAGGCATTAGGATAATCTTTTATCCATTTCTGGGGTAGTTTGCCTGTTTGATCAGTCCTAGGGGGCGCGAAGAGTTGATGTTCATCTTCTACAGACATAGTCAAAGATGTTACTATGGGAGTTAATACTGCAGGCTTTAGAACCCCCACTTGGGGACCATTAGGGTTAAAGGTTATTCTAGTCCAGAGTTTGGTAAGCATATTCCTGCCCATCAATGGGGCCGGGCATTCTGGGATTACTAGGAAAGAGTGGTGGACTTTTTCCTTTCCGAGGTCCATATTCATCTTAGTTGTCCAAGCCTGATATCTACTGCCATTAGCCCCTTGAACTAGGGACGATTTAATTGATAGGGGGGCCAGTGAAGTCTTAATGGCTGAGTATACTGCTCCTGTAATCACTTCAAAGTTCACTGTGTTCCCCTCAACTTCAAATTTTACTCTGAGCTGGGGGAGGGGATCTGAGCCCCGAATTTCCTAGTCCTCTTCTAGAGTCAGCACGGCGGGCTGGCGTGGCTGCTTCTTTTGGGGGCACTCTTTGGCCCAGTGTTCTTTTTTATTACAGTGGGCACATTGATTTGAGGCCAACGGCAGCCTTTGGCGTGGGCCCAGGTATGCCTTTATGTATCCCTGCTTTATAACTTCTGGCCTATTTGCTGCTGTGACCAGAACCTTAGGCAATGCTTTACTCTGCCATTTGCTTCTTTCCTCCTTCTTTTGTTCCCTTTCCTTCTCTCTCCTCTATTCCCTTTCCTCCTCAGTTTCTCTCTAATAATATACTTTCTCAGCTTCTCTGACTAAATCTCTTAAGGTCATATCTTATAATCCATCTAGACGTTGTAACTTTCTCTTAATATCTAGGGCAGTCTGCTCGATAAAGGCCACTGCAACAGATGGCTTTTGGTCTTCTGCCTGAGGATCAAAAGGAATATATTTCCTATACGCTTCCATAATTCTATCCAGAAACATAGAAGGAGACTCATTAGGCCCTTGGATAATCTCTCTTACCTTGGCCAAATTAGTCGGCCCTCTGGCGGCCGCTCAGAGACCCACTATTAGAGAACGGCGATAAGTGGACAGATGCTACCTACATTCAAAGGTGTTGGGGTCCCAGTTGGGTCGGTTCATGGGCCCGTAGGGACAGAGAGGGAGCATCACTGGGGCTTCCGAGTTTTATATTATTTATCTCCTGCGGGTTCCTTTAGGAGGCCCAGCTTCCTTCAGGGGAGCAGGGTCTGCTGCTGCTGCGGGGAAGTCCCCTGGAGGGCTTGGGTCTGGCCCAATTGCCTCTAGTGGCGGAGAGGCTGAGTCAGCGGCGGGAGGATCATCTGGAACATGTTGTGGGTTGGGGAGCGAGGGTAGAGGATAAGGAGAGAGAGGAGTGTCCAGTCTTCTGACTCAGAATGGAGGGAAGAGGGGGAGGAGCAGAATGTTGGAATGATAAGATCGTGGGGGAAGGGGTATATGGCTGTTAATCTAGGTGGCCAAGTGGCCCCAGTGAAAGACAATATCTCTGACTTTTCGGATTAGAGGGAAGTGGAAGGATTCTTCTCGGGGCCATCCGACTCCTAGGATGGGCCATTCTGAAGCACAGAGAGTCTGCCAGATCCGGCATTTTACTGAAAAAGAAAGATTCTTGGTACTTGAGCGAACATCAGTCCAATGATCAAGGTTAAGAGACAGAGGCATGGAAGTGCTTTGTCCCATAATGTCCCATAATGGGAGTTACTCAAACAGGGACAGTGAATACACAAACGTGACACAGACAAAGACAAACAGTAAACGTTTAACATGAGTCCAAGAAAAAGATTAGAACTGAGTAACTGGCCAAACCTGATGGGTTAGACAATAAAGACAGACAGTAAACTCAACATGAGTTCCTGACAATGAACAAAACTGAGTAGCCAGCAAAACCTGATGGGCTGGAAAACCGAATCCTGAAGCAAAAAATAACCGAGTTGAGGAATCTACTAATCCTCAATTTCCCGAGTCCTCTGGAGTTTCCCCCAGGGACGTGGCCTGTGACTCTGTGACACATCTGTCAGCCACCATCGCAGAGAGCTAATGTTCTTCACCGACAGCCATTTTGCCAAGCCCTAACCTGAAACCTGAAACCAGAAAGAGGCACCTTAATTACTCTGAAAGGAGTCCATTGGGGTCTTTTGTTCGTCACTGCTGGATTTCTCAGCTAGGGCCTCCAGATGAAAAGGTGGGCCGAACGTCGGAGGAAAAGACCACCAAGAGAATTTCTCATGAAACAGCAAAGGGTTTATTGGGGGTCCAGCATGCTGGGGCTCAGAGCTCACTTCAGAGGAGCAAAAAACAAAGAGCCCCAAGAACAACATGAGCAGATTTTATATACATTCTTTAGAGAGGGCAGGGACTTAACATACATCCTAGCTTCCTTTAGCAAATCACCGTATACTGTGGGAAAATCAAATAACAACTCTAAAACATGATTTGCACATTCATTGGTGGGAACAGTTCAGGCAGGGGGTGATTGGTCAGCCCTGAGAAGGGGTATACATTTAAACTGATTGGTTGAAGCCCTGAGATGTATATGTGCTTAGCTGCACGGTTTTGGGGAAGAGGTTGTTAAGTAACTAGGTGGTCAGGGAAGATTTCAACACACATCTAATGGGTAGTTCCGGGAATTGTCTTAACTGCCACAGGAATTTCAGGTTCTGCGTGCAGCCTGGAAACTTTACAGAACCTGTTTCTTTACGTTTCAATTTCAATTTCTTTTATTCTTTCAGAACCTTACAAAGGAAGGCGAGAGACTTCATCAACAATTTTGGCCATTTTGGTTTTGGAAGCAGACATGGGATCATTTTTAGATCCATACGGTGCTGGTAATCAAAGCCACAGCCTCACACAGGGCCAAGAGGCTGATTAAGACACATCCCTTTCCAAAGCAATTACTTCTCTGAGGTCAGTCACTGAACTCAGTCTCTGAGGGGAATCACAAAAGAGTTCAAGCCCAGGTGGACCCAGTCATCTCTTCCAAACTCCACACAAATGACCACAATTAAAACCAAAACACTCCACCAAGGCCCTCATCTTCTTCCATATATACATTCATCATAACCTCTGGCTGGATGTTTCCATGAATGGCACAGCCAAAGAGAGTTTCCAAAATAAGGTCTCTTTCCCTTCATTTGCCTAACCTCAGGGTAGCCTGGACACCATTTCTGTGAACCAGGATTGATCACATAGGTCTGCCATTAATACTGCTCTGCTTCTCCAATTTGAGGCCTACTGACTGTCAGGTATAGTTTCTTCATGTGATTTGGAGTCATGAGAAAACCCAATCATCTCTACAGGGCATGAAAGAACTCATTTGTCCCAAAGGATCCCTATTCTCACTTGATGGAGGTCAGGAACCTAAAAGAGGAAGGTGAGAAACTTCATACACCATGACTGATCTTTTCTGCATTTTGGTTTTGGATGCACACATTGGATTTTTCTTTAGATCCAACTGGTTCTGAGAATCTAAGCCACTACCTCACACAGGGCAAAGAGGCAGATTCAGACACATCCCTTTCCAAAGCATTTAAGCAAAGAGCCACAGGTGATGCCCATTTATTACCATTTGAAAACAGTTTTCTTCAGGATTCACAAAGGGCTGGCCTGAGGCAAAGACCTTCCTGACATTCATGGCAACAGGCAAATAGGTTAGCAAAAGGCCCAAAGCAGGGTTTCTCCACTGAGACTTTCCTGGTCACACTGATATCTGAGTTTTCTGAGATGCTCGCATTCCCTTCAGCTATCCAGTACATGGCCATGTCACAGAGCTTGGAGGTCGTACATATCGTGGACACAAAACCATGAGCCTATTCTGGAGAGTGGCCAGAATTCAGGAAGAAAACAGGAGCTTAGGAAGATAGTAGGTGTTGTTAACTAGATTTATAACACTTACCCTATATCATGCAAAAGGCAAGTCCAAATATACACCATGCCTCCTCTGAACTGCTTGTATTTCTATTCTGTTTGGGTTATTTTTCTCCATCATATTAGGATTAGTTGTCAGAGTGTAGTAGGGTATGGGTTAGTGTCAGTTGTCCCGGCCGGCGGGACACATCAACGTGGGCAAGAAACTTAGTTGGGGAGGAATGAAGGGACAAGAGACACGAGAGATTACAGCAAGACTGGAGTTCTGATCATGCTGCAAACTTTTATTGTTCTCACATGGAAATTTATATGCTGTGGATGGGAAAGCTCTCTTATCGGCAGTTGCTGGATGTCTTCAGAAAGTGAGATAACCTCAGGATGTTGCCGGAAGACAGATGGCTGCAGGATGTCTCAGGGAGATAGATGGCTGCGGGATGTCTCCCAGGCAGGATATCTCCCAGGGGGCTGTTTCTTTTCAGTGTCAGGCTATACTTTGAAGGAGAACTTCCTTCTAGCCCCTGACCTCTCCCCCTTTCTTATATAAAATATTTGACCATACCTTACCGGCCAATGTTTTAGGGGGTGATAGAGGCTCTGTTTCTCTAGCAGGCCTTTGAATATCTCCTGATTCGAGAGAGCATGTTTACAAGATTTCGTGGTGGCCTTGGCATATTTTTGGAGGAGACGGCTTTAAAAGGGAAGCATGCCGACCGCCATGCACCAGAGCGTGTCACTAAGAGGTCTTCTGTTTTGGTATCCGTGGATCCATTCTCCTGCAGTCCATCCTGCATCCTCCGTTATTATGGCCTAACGTCCTCACTCCATGGGTGCATCCCCCCCCCAAGTGAAGGGGCCCATGGAGGACGAACCCTTATGGCAATGGCAGAAGATGGTTGGTCAGAGCTGTTACTTATAGTTTAATGTAAGAAAGAGAGATCTGTGGGGATGTAAACTTAAGAAATAAGCCTGTGAGAAGGGTAGAACATCCTTTTAAATGTTGGCAGCATGGTCTTCCATCTCCAGGTGATGATAGTGGACCTGTATGGGCTTAGAGGCCAAAATATTAATCTGTTCTATAATAAATTGTACAAGCCTGTTTATAATGCAGGGTCCTATGGACACCATTAAAAGTAAACCCAACAAAGGGCCTAATAGGGGAAGAAGGTAGGGTAGAAATCCATTAAACCCAGTCCAGAGGGGATTTTCAAAAAGTTCCCTTCATCTCTTTTCTAGATCTTCTTGAAGCTGCTTAATTTTAGTGCGTACTATGACTGATTTATTGGCATTAAAGCAGCATCGTGCCCCTAAGGCCAAGCAAATACCTCCCTGGTTAGCTGTCAGTAAATCTAAGCCTTCTCTGTTTTGAAGGAACACTTCTGCCAGGGAGTCTACTAGGTCCTGCAAATCTCTAATGGTTCCTGTTAGAGTTTTTACATCATTTATAAGTTGTTGAGACAGGCGACGCTAAGAGTGTATAGCCATGCCTAAGCCAGCTGTACCTGTGTTCACAGCAGCTGTTATTCCAAGGCTGGCAAAGAGTGGTAAGGCCTGTATTGCCCGCCTGTGTCTTTTGACTAAGGTGTCTAGACTAGGAATGCATAGAGTTTTGTCTCCTGGGACAATAGTTATATCAGGGAGTAATAAGGCAAGAACACAGCCAACGGTCCAATTCGATGGAAGCCTCAGGAAGGCCGAGTTTCCTCCACACATAAAAACTGTGCCATTGGAGGGACAAAGAGATGGGGTGGGTGAGGAATAGTTTTGTACTGTTGAGCAATTTCCAAAGGAAGGAACTCCAACATCAATATCATAGGTATTATTTTGCATCGCGCCTAAAAGACATATTGTAAAAGTGCCTATAGACTGTACTTTAAAAGGAAATCTGGGTTGGCATGTATTATCATCGTCTATGATAGAATTAATAGGAACTGCAATAGGCATGATTGCCCCTGTTGTCATGGAGAGCCAGCAATCACCAGCAAAGGTGGGGTTGGAATTATTAAGCAAGGAGAAGGTAGTTTCCAAAATATCTAATATATTGTTATCTAAACCGGGGAGCTGGCATTTTCTCTATATTAAGAGATGATATGTGAGCTCAGGGATTTGGGGTTTCAAAAGTTTGATTATCTGAGGATGCTTGACAGCATAAGGGAATCCTCCACCATCAGCGACCCCTGTAGGTGCCTTAATGGGGCAGAAGGGGGGTTTACCAACAGGGCCTTGGCACCCAGCTGACTGTAGCTTGGTGTATTTGCCTTCTCCTCCCCGGTCAAAAAGAACGGGGGTATAATGAATAGTGGTCCCTCCTGCTGCATGAGTTTTAGTTAGGGAGGCTTCAAAAAATTGTTCTCCCTTCTTGTTGACACAAATTGAGGCCGACGCATAACAAGTGGCATGCATCTCTTGGGTATGCGTTCAAGTTGCAGAACAATTTTAGAGAGCATTACTTGTACTAGGGGGAATAATCTTTGGCTTGTTAACACATACCAATTTAGGCTGATGAACTCCTCTGAGTTTATGGTCAACCTCGGCCCGGAGGTAAGCCACCTTAGTCACGCAGTCAGCAGTCTGGGTCAAACTAGTGGGAGCCTGAGTCCAAGATCCTCCCTTGCGTTCACAGGGAGGGCCAAAAAGGTACTCCATGATGTTGGAAGGTGGAGGGCCAAAGCCTCCGTGTACAATCCTGTTCAGCAGAAGTGCCTTAAGTAGGATCCTCACACAGATTGTTGGCTGCATCTGAAAAAGAGGAAAATTTGTCCTCAGGGTGAGGGCCTCCATCCCTGTGTTGAGGTAAGCCATTAACCTGTTTAACCAGGCGTTCTGGTAACCATCTTGGGGCTGCTTGCTCTTGGTCCAAAACACAAGCTGAGCCTCGTCCACAGATGAGGACAGGACCTGGGCCTTTCCATTTATTTGTAAGGGGATTGTGCCACATAACAGGTGGGCGAACAGAATTGGACGAGGATTGCCAGTGTCAGTCTGCAGCCGAATGGCCTCCATTGTCTAGGGAAAGAAAAATAAGGGCAAATAATGCATGATTAAGGCGATGCCTGTGAGTGGTAAATACAAGTGCAGAAGCATTAAAGCGGGTTAGCCAAGTCTTTAGGTAAGGTGGGCACGTTCCACAATGCCTGAGGCTTGTATGGAATTCCAGTAGTATGACAAATTTGCGAGGAAGCACAAAACTGTTTAAACTTGGCACTGGTATATGCAGGACAATTATCTTGTTTTTAATATGTATTGGTTTACCCATTACGGAAAACACTGAAACAAGATGAGAAAGGACATCTTTGATAGCCTCTCCAGAATGTGGTGATGCAAAAATAAGGCCGCTGAAGGTATCTACAGAAACGTGTATATATTTGGTTTTTCCAAATTCAGAAAAATGAGTAACATCCATTTGCCAAAACTGATTGGACAGTAATCTTCGGGGGTTAACTCCCAAGTGTTGAATGGGGAGGGAGACAGGGCAACCAGGGCATGCTTTTACTATTTCTCGTGCCTGTTGCCTGGTAATTTTACATAGTTATCGAAGGTTCTGGAAATTTAGATGGTGAAGATTGTGTAAATCCGTGGCCTTTTGAATGGAGCCAACAAAAATTGAAAAGATGAAACGAGTTGCTGCATCAGCTTTGGCATTACCTTGTGTTAGAGGGCTGGGAAGATCAGAGTGTGCCCTGATGTGTCCTAAGAAAAATGGGTGTTGTCTGGCCTGAATTAGCTTCTGAAGCTGGTGAAACCGATGGGCCACATTGGAAGAAGCCTTAATGGTGGGTGAAATCTGAAGCAGGGGCACAGAATGAGCAATGTAGGCACTGTATGTATAAATATTAACAGGATTATCAAGAAATGTTTTAAAAACTTGTGTTATGGCAAACAATTCCACAAACTGTGCTGAATGATAGACAGTATCAAAGGTGTTAGGTTGGTTATTGACAACAAAGACTGCTAGGCCATTACTGGAACCATCTGTAAAGACAGTAAGGACTTGAGGAATGGGAGCCTTTTGAGTAATTTTGGCAAAAATAAATGGATGTAACTGGACAAAATATAAAAGGGGGTCATTGGGGAGGTGGTTATCAATTGTTCTCAAAAAGCCATTCATTCTCTGTCTGTAGTAAAAATTGGGTTTGGTCTTTAGTATATGAAATTAAAATATTATCATGGTCTTTGCCAAAATGTTGTCGAGATAGCAAACGACATTTAAAAATAATAGAAGCTACCTGAGCAAGAAAAACAGTAATAACCTTGGAGAATGTGGTGGGTAAATGGACCCAAAGCAAAGGCAGCCTTTATTTCTAAAATGTGTATTTCGCTGCCGAAATATTCCTGTGGGTGTATGAGGAGTGTGTAAAATAACCAGAACCAGAGGATGGTTATAAGAATGTTCTGTAAAAAACTGTTTGGCAATGGCTTCTGTGACTTGGTTTAATGCCTGTCATGCCTCGGGAGTAAGCTTTTGAGGGGAGGAGGGGTGGGAATCACCTCTCAAAATATCATTAAGGGACAAAAGTATACAAGTGGGTAATTTTAAATATGTTTTTAGCCATTGAATATTCCCCAGTAATTTTTGAAAATCATTAAGGGTGTGAAGATGGTCCACCCATAGTTGTATCTTAGGAATTTGAATCTGATTATCTTGAAGTTTAAGGACCAAATAGGTATAACAGTCCTGTGTTTTAACCTTATTAGGAGCTATCTGTAGTCCCAAGGTTGTGAGGATTTTGTAAAGGTCCAAGTAACAATTATTAAGGTCATGGTTATTAGGTGCAGCAATTACAAATCATCCATATAATGTAAAATATAAATTTGTGGCCATAGCTCTCTCACAGGGTCTACTGCTTGAGCAACATATTTTTGGCAAAGACTAGGGCTGTTGGCCATACCTTGGGGAAGAACCTTCCATTGAAATCTCTGCATAGAGCCCTGAAAATTAAGGTGAGGGAGACTAAAGGCAAAATAGTGTCTATCCTCAGGATGTAAAGGAATGGTAAAAAAAAAAAAAAAACAATCTTTTAAGTCAATAATCATTTTACAATAGTTTTTGGGAATAGCCACTGGTATGGGAATGCCTGGCTGTAGTGCTCTTATTCGGCACATAGGTTTATTAATGGCACACAAATATTGTAAAAGGCACCACTTGCCTGATTTTTACTTGATAACAAAAATTGGAGTATTCGATGGTGAGGTTGAGGGCTCTACATGGCCGGCTGCCAGCTGTTCCTGCACTAACATGGAGGCAGCCTCCAAATTTTCTTGGGTAAGGGACCATTGATCCAACCACACAAGAGTCTGAGTCACCCAAATAATTTTATCTCCATGGGGTACAGGAGAGTCAGAGACTGACACTAAAAATCCGAATACCCAAGTCCATATGTATTTCTTTTTTGTATGGGTTTTATTGGCTCAACCAGTCCTTGTCTCAGTCTCCCAAGGCCTATACCAGGGACAAAATAAATACGAAGCATTTGATGAGTCACCATGGAATTGGGACTGGCATGAATGACTTCCATTTGACTCAAAATATCTCGGGCGATAGGTTAACAGGGAGGTCAGGAACAATGAAAGGAGTGACAATTCCCTTATTACCCTCTTTATCAGTCCAGATAAGAGCCGTAGAGCTGACCAGAGGATTTTTTGACTGTCCTATCCCTTTAAGGTCAGTCAAGGATGGGGTGAGGATCCAAGCTGATGACCAATATTTTTGAGAAATAATTGTGGCATCAGCTCCAGTATCTAGAATTCCTTGGAATTCCTTTCCTTCAATAAGTAAGGAAATGGTGGGTCTATTTTGAGAAACGGGTTGAACCCAATTTACATCAGAGCAGCCCAAGGAGGCAGTCCCCCGCGGTAGGTTTGGGTGGTTAAGTGCCTCCTGGATTCAAGGGAAGGAGTATTAATTGTGCAAGACTTGTTCCTGCTGGGATGGCCAAAACTCCATTAATAGCTGTGGCCATTATTTTTTTTTCTCCAGTGAAGTCATTATAATTAATGCCATGGAAGACCTGAACACCATGTAAGTTAGTAGAGGCTCTTCCAAAAATAAGGGCACAGATATGAGATGGAGGGAGACCCATAATTCCAGTGGGTATTATCTGGGGCCCTTGCATTGAGTCTAATATAGTTTCAGTGGTGGCACAGATGTCCAATCCTGCGCTGCCTGGAGTGGCTAGTTGGAGGGAAGCAATTGTGGAGAAGAATTTTGAGGTAGGTTGGGAGTTTGGAAGGGAAAAAATCTTATTGCCCCTGGTTTTGTCCTGGGGGATGTCGTGCCCCGGGGCTGGCCCCGCAGGGAGTTTCCCAAGAAGCAGGAAAAAATAGGCTGTCTGAGGGCATTTGTCTTAGATCTACACTCACTGGCCCAGTGATGACCTTTACCACATCTAAGGCAAAGGGTAGCTTGGGGCGGTATAGCCCCAGTTGAAGGAGATGCTATTCCTAGGCTTTCTTTGCCTGTCGGACACTTGCGTGCAAAATGGCCAGGTTGTTTACAAGTAAAGCAAGTACGTGAGCCAGGATTGTGAAAGGTCTTGGTAAAGGTGACACCTAGGGCAAGACCCATGGCATGAGCTGCACCTACCCCTGCATAGAGTCTAATAAAGTCAGAAAGTTTCCCTTTATCCTTATGTGGTTGAAGAACATCCTGACATGCCGGGTTGGCGTTTTCAAAGGCAAGATGTTTTACAAAAGAGCTTTTGTTTTCACTTGGTCCAAGCAAGCATTCCACAGCTAGGTTAAGCCTGGGAACAAAGTCGCTATAAGGCTCGTCGGGCCCTTGTCGAATTTTTGCCAGGGAAGTGGTAGCCGAGACTTTTGAGGGAGGTGTCTCCAAGCATGTAAGCCAGCCATCTGAATCTGCATCAAAAGTCCAGCAGGGAAATGTGCCTGTTTAGTTTTAGTGTCAAAAGGCTCATTGCCCACTAGCTTAACATAAGTCCCGGACTTAGAGGAGGCCTTAGTTAAAATTTTTTGAGCAGTTTCCCGACAGTGCTCTTTGAAATCTGCATTCCATAACAGGAAGTCTCTGGCACTGAGGGTAGCTTGGTCTAAAAATTTCCAATCATTGGTAGTAAGTCATTGTGTGCTGTGGCTTTCTAATAAAGCCAACATGTAGGGTGCAAAGGGGCCATAGTGAGCACAAGCCTTTTTAAGTTTTTCAGGAAAATGCAGGCTTAATTTTTTGTAGACTCTGGGTTCCTGCCTGCCTAGGGCTGAACTCCTCATCCTCTGAGTCCTGATCTCCTTATTCCATTTCTCCGCTTCCTCCTCTTGATCCTCGTCTAAGTCTTTGACCTCAGCCTGGGCAGGCTTATCTATCTGTCTGGTGGTGACTGGGAAGGCGAGCACAGGTTGATGGAGTGGCTTCGCCTTTGTATTAGACCACTGTAGGCCAGTTACTTTGACTCCATACCTAAGGCTAATGAACAGAGCTCAGAGTGAAGGGATCTTAATTCTTTTAAAGGTTGGATCTGTTCCTGTCTATGTTGGAAGGATGCTCACAAAGGAGCCAGTTTAGGCAAGGGAAGTGGGGAAAAAATATCTGGGGGGGGCATTTGTACCCTGAAGGGCCAGAGCACAAAAGGCAGGAGGGATATAGGAGGGGTTGGATGTGTAAGTCCTATAGGCTGTGGCAGGGTCTTGAGAGGTGCAGGGTCTTCTGAATGGTAGCGAGCTGCTTCCTTCTCCAAGGTAGCCTCCTCTACAGGGGTCAATGAGTCTCCGGAATTTAAAACTGGATAAAGGCAGTTGGTAACCATTGGAGCCTTAATCCTTAGGGTGGTATTTTGAGGGGGACCAGGAAGGTTCCCATGGTCCTGGGGAGCCTGAGAAGGGTCTATGTCTATACTAACTGATGGGCATGCCGAGGGGATACGAGAAGTATTTGCATAGCCTCTTCCCCAACCTCGACAAGTTTTAAGGTACCATTGTCAAAGGGTGAACTTTTAAGAATTTCATTAATTAAGTTCCAGTAAGAAAAGGTGGGAACAGGCACTTTTTCTGGGCCAAAGGATTCATAATAATCTTTTAAACAGTCTCCTACTCCAAGCCATCTTTTACCATCAATGGTCCTTTCAAGAGGAAACCATGGACACTGCTCTCTTATGTATGAAAAAAAAAAATTAAGTCTTTTTTCTAAACACGCGCCCCCATGTCTGCAAGGACTCCTTGTAGCCTGACAAAAACAAATCATATGACGAAACTGCTTGTCCCATAGTGGGTCAATCACCGTGCGTCATCCCCACGCTCCTCCTGGATCTGTCTCTCGGTGGTGTCTTCTGCAGTTATTGGAAGCTCCGCTTGACCAAATCTTCCAGGAGGACGGGGTCCCCCTCAATCAAAAGCTCAAGCCCCAGTCGGTGGGCGCCAGATGTCCCAGCCGGCAGGACACATCAACGTGGGCAGCGAACCTAGATAGGGAGGAATGAAGGGACAAGAGACACGAGAGATGACAGCAAGACAGGAGTTCTGATCAAGCTGCAAACTTTTATTGTTCACACAGGGGTATTTGTATGCTGGATGTGGGAAATCTCTCTTATCGGCAGTTCCTAGATGTCTTCACAAGGTGAGATAACCTCAGGAAGTTTCAGAAAGACAAATGGCCACAGGATGTCTCAGGGAGACAGATGGCTACAGGATGTCTCTCAGACAGGATGTCTCCTGGTGGCTGTTTCTTGTAAGTGTCAGGCTATTCTTTGAAGTAGAATAGAATTCCTTCTACCTCTGACAGTCAGGGATTCAGTATTTCGAATAGAAAATTGGAAAATGAATCCAATGTTTATGCAAATATGTCCTACCCAAAAGTCTTCCCACTCTCATTCAGAACAATGCCTTGACATTACCTTCACCCCAAGTAAGACACAATAAGAGAAGAAGAGTTAGAAAATCTGTGAATACACATCTGGAATGGAAAATTCTCAGTAGTTAACAACCTTGGAGGTGGTAGAGGTGTTTCGAAAAGTAAGGTACATGGTAAAAACTCCACAAACATGGAGCTCTGTTGGCCTAAAGACTTCTTGAGAAACTGCCTCTGAGGTTGGGCACTTGAAATATATGTTGTTGTCAGGAGTTTTAACTTCCTTTGTAGTGAGACCATCAAATCTGGGTCTGCATCTGTGTGACCTGGAGCACATGGTTTCTTATTTTCCAATAAACATGAGGCAGCAGGGCTGAATTCTCTCTTTGTAGGTAATTTGTTGCCATTTGGGGGCAAAGTGTCTCCCAGTGTGGACTTTGAAGCCATTTGGTCTTCCTCTAATTTTCATGGTGTTTCTTGCAGCTGCATTGGGAGTTTAGTATTCGCTTCACGAAATACGAAGAGGTCAACTAGGACAGAGTGCTGGAGGGAGTTCTGTTACGTGTGTTGGTTAAGGGTCTGCAGGAGAGTGCACCAACCAGGCTTCTATCCCACATAGCTTGCCCCCTTGACAATAGCAATCTGATTCTAAACATTGCCCTGAAACCTCTCCGTATAACAAGATGCCTTTACATACAAGGGTATGGGGGCTGCACCATGTCAGTCACAAACCATTTGGAAGCCAATGGCAGATCCACATGACCCCATCACAGATGTTTTAACAAACACCTACACTCCACTGCTCTAGGCCGACTACTCATCGGGCTCCAAATTACTGGCATCTCTGTTCTACATGATTTTCATGAAACCCAGTCAATCAAGGCATTGTCTGGTACACTCATGATCATCTATAAGACATCCAAAGGTTCTCCACTGACACCTGTTCATGGGAATTTCAAAAATTTAATGGTATTTATCTAGCCTTTTTTCAAGGATGAAGTTTGAGGCACTGTGGTGTTTAATTCATTCAGGAACCATGAAATGGAGAGGAAGCTTATTTCAATGAAATCTCTGGAGAATTCTAACAGGCAATGATTCCCAATGACAGGCTAAAAGGTCACATTAAGCCAGGCATTTGAGGTCTACAATGTGTGATCCTTTTGTGCTTTGACTTGCAACTATGGCTGCCAATTCTTTAAAAATAAAATCATGTGATATCCTTCCTGAGATTCCCAGTGCTCTGTGGAAAGCCACCCTGGGCCTTGATCTCAGTTTCCAAGGGCGACTCTCATGCGTGGCCTCCTAAAATCCCAAAACAATACATGGCAATACTTCTTTGAGGTCAGTTCCATAACTCAGTTTCTAAGGGGAATCACACCAGTGTTCAAGCCCAGGTGGACCCAGTCATCTCTTCCAACGGCCACAAAAATGACCACAATTAAAACCAAAACACTCCCACATGGCCCTCATCTTCTTCCATATAGACACTAATCATAACCTCAGGCTGTAGGTTTCCATGAGGGCCAAAGCCAAAGACAGTATCCAAAATAAGGTCCCTTTCCCCCATTTGCTTAAAGTCAGTGTGGCAGGGAGACCCTTCATGTGAACCAGAAGTGATGAAAGAGTCCTGCCCTTAATACTGCTCTGATTCTCCATTTTGTGGCCTAATTACTGTGGGGTTTAGATTCCTTATGTTAATTGGGGTCATGAGAAAACCCAAGCACCTATGGCCTAGCCTCTGTAGTGATTTGAAGAACTCATTTGACCCAAAGGATCCCTATTCTCAAAGATGGAGGTCAGGAACTTTACAGAGGAAGGTAAGAGACTTCATCCACAATGACTGCTCTTATGGGTATTTTGGTTTTGGATGCACACATGGGATTTTTTTAGATCCATTAGGTGCTGAGAATCTAAGCCACAACCTCACACAGGGCCAAGAAGCTGATTCAGACACATCCCTTTCCAAAGCAATTAAGCAAAGAGCCAAAGGTGATGCCCATTCATTTCCATTTGAAAACTCTTCAGTCTTCACAAAGGGGTGGCCTGAGGCAAAGACTTTCCTGACATTAAGGGCAATAGTACAATAGGTAAGCAAAAGGCCCAAAGCAGGGTTTCTCCACTGAGACTTTCCTGATCACACTGATATCTGAGTTTTCTGAGATGCTCACCATTGCCTTCAGCTATCCAGTACATTGCCATGTCACAGAGCTTAAAGGTGGTACATATCTTGGACACAAAACCATGAGCCTATTCTGGAGTTTGGCCAAAATTCAGAAAGAAAATAGGATCTTAGGAAGATATTAGGAGTGGCCGATCCATATGGCAAGCCGTAGACCATTCATAAATAGGACAGGATGAACGCTGGTAAGATTTCTACTAGATAGGACATATGTATTGATGCGCTCTCTTTTCTAATGTCTACAACCACGGACACAGTGGGATACACAGACATAGAAACACTCGCCTTGTCAAAAGACTTACTAGAAACAATTCACACCAAACCAAAAAAAAACGACTTTCCTACCTATTCTCAGAACATGAGACAAAACCACAAACCCACACCCACACCCACACCCACACAGACCCCCAAGTAGGTCTGTGAAAATATGGAGTGTCCTTTGACTGGTGGGCCATAATATATTCCCCCATAATGGGCTGTTCTCTCTCAGATCTGGTCTCTGTGTCCAACTCTGTGAAGCTGTTAGGAGCCAGCGGTGAGCCACTACCTTCTTTCTCAGGAAAGGCCCCTCCTCAGACCTTCCTGGCATTAGGCCATCCTCACATCAGTAGGTACCAAGAAAGACTGTCTCTGTCCTTGGAAAATCCAAACAAGTTTGACCACTGGGACATGAACTGGGACTGGCTCTGGTGCCTGACTTCCTGTATCCCAAGTTCAGAGAGTTCCATCACCAAGGAAGTGAGGTGAGGTCACTTCCTTCAGGAACTAAATGAGGTCACTGCCTTGGCAACAACTTTTTCCTAAAAGTTGCTTCTAAGGGTCCCATGAGATGGAGGATGCACCTACTCGCTCTGACATTTTCACAAGTTAGAATGGTATATCAACCATAGGCAACCGGGAACAGCTCTCCACACAGGCCTGGTTTGGTCCATCTTCTCTACATTAAGATGAAAGATGCTGATTCAGACACATCCCTTCATCCTGACCAGGTTGTTTACCATGGAAGTTGACTTTTCCTCCCTCAGGTCCTTCATAGCTGCCTACATCTTCTCCATGGATCATTTCTGCATGGACCTTCGAGGTTCTCAGCAGGTGGAAGTTTCCCTACACTCCTGTATTGTAAGACCAACTCTGTCCCTGCTTTTCTGTAAAGTTAGATTGAGGGAACAGTGTATGGTTAGTGTAATAACAGGTTCGATTTGGGTTAGGAATCATTCTGCGTGATGAATAATGGTATTGGGAACCTGCGATATTTATTAAATTATATTGGTAAAATATATGTATGAAAACAGAAATCTAGGATTTGAAGCCCAGAAGGGCATTGGGCCCTTGATTGGGATACGTAGTGTTGAATTAGGTTCTGCACAGTTGTCTCAGATAAATCCATTTACAATGGCATAGGACCTTGTACATTGGATGATTGAATGAGGAAGAGAACATCCAGTGAAAAAGGGATAGTCGGTACGATTAGGTAGATAGTCGGTAGGATTAGGAAGAAGAGTGAGTACAGGATTTGGACGGAAATTTCTTTTTTTTTTTATTGGTTGTTCAAAACCCTACAAAGCTCTTGACATATCATATTTCATACATTAGCATACATTAGCTTCAAGTGAGTTTTGAACTCCCTTTTTTATCCAAGTACAGATTGCAGAATCACATGGGTTACACATCCAAATTTTTACATCATACCATACTAGTAACTGTTGTATTCTGCTACCTTTTCTATCCTCTACTATCCCCCCTCCCCTCCCCTCCCATCTTCTCTCTCTACCCCTTCTACTGTAATTCATTTCTCACCTTGTTTGTTTTCCCATTCCACTTACAACCTCTTATATGTAATTTAGTATAACAATGAGGATCTCCCTCCGTTTCCATGGAATTCCCCTTTTCTCTCCCTTTCCCTCCCACCTCATGTCTCTGTTTAATGTTAATCATTTCTTCCTGCTCTTCCTCCCTGCTTTATTCTTAGCTGCTCTCATTATATCAAAGAAGACATTTGGTATTTGTTTTTTAGGGATTGGCTAGCTTCACTAAGCATAATCTGCTCTAGTGCCATCCATTTCCCTGCAAATTCCAAGATTTTGTCATTTTTTAGTGCTGCGTAATACTCCATGGTGTATAGATGCCACATTTTTTTAATCCATTCATCCATTGAAGGGCATCTGGGTTGGTTCCACAATCTAGCTATTGTAAATTGTGCTGCTATGAACATCGATGTGGCAGTATCCCTGTAATACGCTCTTTTAAGGTCTTCAGGGAATAGTCCGAGAAGGGCAATAGCTGGGTCAAATGGTGGTTCCATTCCCAGCTTTCCCAGGAATCTCCATACTGCTTTCCAAATTGGCCGCACCAATTTGCAGCCCCACCAGCAATGTACAAGAGAACCCTTTTCCCCACATCCTCGCCAGCACTTGTTGTTGTTTGACTTCATAATGGCTGCCAATCTTACTGGAGTGAGATGGTATCTTAGGGTGGTTTTGATTTGCATTTCTCTGACTGCTAGAGATGATGAGCATTTTTTCATGTACTTGTTGATTGATTGTATGTCCTCCTCGGAGAAGTTTCTGTTCAGGTCCTTGTCCCATTTGTTGATTGGGTTATTTGTTATCTTATTGTCTAATTTTTTAAGTTCTTTGTATATTCTGGATATTAGGGCTCTATCTGACGTGTGAGGAGTAAATATTTGTTCCCATGATGTAGGCTCCCTATTTACTTCTCTTATTGTTTCTTTTGCTGTGAAAAAACTTTTTAGTTTAAGTAAGTCCCATTTGTTGATTCTTGCTATTAACTCCTGTGCTATGGGTGTCCTATTAAGGAATTTGGAGCCCGACCCCACTATATGTAGATCGTAGCCAACTTTTTCTTCTATCAGACGCAGAGTCTCTGATTTGATATCAAGGTCTTTGATCCATTTTGAGTTAACTTTTGTGCATGGTAAGAGGAGGGGGTTCAGTTTCATTTTGTTGCATATGGATTTCCAGTTTTCCCAACACCATTTGTTGAAGATTCTATCCTTCCTCCATTGCATGCTTTTAGCCCCTTTATCAAATATAAGATAGTTGTAACTTTGTGGATTGTTCTCTGTGTCCTCTATTCTGTACCATTGGTCCACCCGCCTGTTTTGGTACCAGTATCATGCTGTCTTTGTTACTATTGCTCTGTAATATAGTTTGAAATCCGGTATCGCTATACCGCCTGATTCGCACTTTCTGCTTAGAATTGCTTTTGCTATTCTGGGTCTTTTATTTTTCCATATGAATTCCATGATTGCTTTATCTATTTCTACAAGCAATGCCTTTGGGATTTTGATTGGCATTGCATTAAACCTATATAGAACTTTTGGTAATATCGCCATTTTGATGATGTTAGTTCTGCCTATCCATGAACAGGGTATATTTTTCCATCTTCTAAGATCTTCTTCTACTTCTCTCTTTAGGGTTCTGTAGTTTTCATTGTATAAATCTTTCACTTCTTTTGTTAGGTTGATTCCCAAGTATTTTATTTTTTTTGAGGATATTGTGAATGGAGTGGTTTTCCTCATTTCCATTTCAGAAGATTTGTTGCTGATATACAAGAATGCCTTTGATTTATGCGTGTTGATTTTATATCCTGCTACTTTGCTGAATTCATTTATTAGTTCTAGTAGTTTTTTTGTAGACCCTTTTAGGTCTTCTATGTATAAAATCATGTCATCCGCAAATAATGATAATTTAAGTTCTTCTTTTCCAATTTTTATGCCTTTAATTTCTTTCGTCTGTCTAATTGCTCTGGCCAGTGTTTCGAGAACTATATTGAATAGAAGTGGTGATAGAGGGCATCCCTGTCTTGTTCCAGATTTTAGAGGGAATGCCTTCAATTTTTCACCATTCAGAATGATGCTAGCCTGAGGCTTAGCATAGATAGCTTTTACAATGTCAAGGTAATTTCCTGTTATCCCTAGTTTTTCTAATGTTTCGAACATCAAGGGATGCTGTACTTGTCAAATGCTTTTTCTGCATCTATCGAGATGATCATATGGTTCTTATCTTTAAGTCTATTGATGTGGTGAATAACATTTATTGATTTCCGTATATTGAACCATCCTTGCATCCCAGGGATGAATCCTACTTGATCATGGAGCACAATTTTTTTGATGTGCCTTTGTATCCGATTCGCCAGAATTTTATTGAGGATTTTTGCATCTAGGTTCATCAGGGTTATTGTTCTGAAGTTTTCTTTCTTTGATGTGTCTTTGTCTGGTTTCGGAATCAACGTGATGTTGGCCTCATAGAATGAATTTGGAAGAGCTCCCTCTTTTTCTATTTTCTGAAATAACTTGAAAAGTATTGGTATTAATTCTTCTTTAAAAGTTTTGTAAAACTCCGCTGTATACCCATCCGGTCCCGGGCTTTTCTTGGTGGGTAGTCTCTTGATTGCTTCTTCAATTTCATCCATTGGTATTGGTCTGTTCAAATTGTGTGTATCCTCCTGACTCAGTCTGGGCAAATCATATGTCTTAAGAAATTTATCGATGTCTTCACTATCTTCTATTTTATTGGAATATAGGTTTTCAAAATAATTTCTAATTGTCTTCTGAATTTCTGTAGCATCTGTTGTGATATTGCCTTTTTCATCCTGTATGTTAGTAATTTGAGTTCTCTCTCCTCTTCGTTAGCATGCCTAAGGGTCTGTCAATCTTGTTTATTTTTTCGAAGAACCAACTTTTAGTTTTGTTGATTTTTTCAATAGTTTCTTTTGTTTCAATTTTGTTGATTTCCGCTCTGATTTTAATTATTTCTTGCCTTCTGCTGCATTTGCTGTTGTTTTGTTCATCCTTTTCTAGGGCTTTGAGATGAAGTGTGAGCTCATTTATTTGTTGGTTTTTCCTTTTTTTGAGGAATGACCTCCAGGCGATGATGGTTAGGGTAATAACAGGTTCGATTTCGGTTAGGAATCATTCTGCGCGATGAATAATGGTATTGGGAACATGCGATATTTATTAAATTATATTGGTAAAATATATGTATGAAAACAGAAATCTAGGATTTGAAGCCCAGAAGGGCATTAGGCCCTTGATTGGGATACGTAGTGTTGAATTAGGTTCTGCACAGATGTCTCAGATAAATCCATTTACAATGGCATAGGACCTTGTACATTGGATGATTGAATGAGGAAGAGAACATTCAGTCAAAAAGGGATAGTCGGTACGATTAGGTAGATAGTCGGTAGGTTTAGGAAGAAGAGTGAGTACAGGATTTGGACGGGAATTTCTTTAGCAATAGGCTTTCAGTTAGAGAGTGAATGTAAATGTCAGCACATATGAAAATTCAGTCACAATGATGAACTTTGAAAAATATGTAGAAAAGCAGATAATAATAGAGACTTTACAAAATCAGGCAAAGTATAAAGTGAGTGATAGGATTAGACATTTTGTACACTGTTGAGTTTGAATATATAATCTTAAGAAGAAACAAATATGCAGTGACCATTAGGATTGACATTTGAGAGCATTAGGAAACCTGGACATGGATGCTTTTAGTAATCCATGTTCACTTTCATTTTAGGCTTTGGTACAATTATAAGTGTGACCTTTGCATTTTTTGTCCAGAATATTACTGTCATAGAATGTATATGTGGATCAGATGACATGAGCATTTCTTCAAGCATTTCTGGAAGTAATGTTTTCAAGACCTATAAATTACTATTGGGGGTAAAAGAGGTGTACCCTGTGTACATGAATATAGACATAATGCATGAATAGACCACATTTTGAATAAATAATTTAACTGTTCCCACTTTAAATAATGGATTGAATTAATATATGAAATATTATAAGAAATCTTGTATTGATATAACATCATTCATTCCAACCAGTAATACATCTATATGTAATATTAGGGTTATGATTATCATGAAAGGTGTGTGAGTATTGCTTCAAAAGTGATCATAGAAATCTAAATTAATGTGTTTGGAAAGAAGTCTCATAAAAAGACCAGTCAAGAAACATGAAGGAATACATGTGATCTGAAGAAGAAAATGATTGAAAGTGAAACAAATGCCTATAAACTTGCGAACTTGTGGATGAAATATATATCCCATGATGTGAATAAATTGAAGAAATAGTAATGTACCAGTGTTGAATAAAATGAACATCCAAATACACATCATGTCCCATAGGAATCTACTTGCGTTGATGTTAAACTAGGTCAGTTACTGTAGAAATATTAGGATTTGTATGCACCATTCACTAAAGTTAGTTTTCAGTACTAAGAAACAAATATGTATATCAGGAGAATGAATATTTTGAGAAAACTCTTGAGAAAATTTGATTATAAATCCACATACTTGAATATGAATGAGTTAAGGGAGTGTATAATAAGACACATATTTCATATTTTGAAAAATCTGGAGAAAATATATATATATATATATATATATATATATATATATATATATATATACACACACACAAACACACACAGACATTAAAAATAGCATAATATATGCTATATGAAATTCACCATGAAATTTATATCATCCAGAGATCCAAAAATATTTATTTTATTTAACATGGATTTATGTATAATGTTGTTCAACTAGGAAGCTCACGCATAGGTTGAATTTTCAGTTCTAAAGCGTTTAGGAGGAGTGATCTCTTAAAATTTGTATCTGCCAAGTCAGCCACTTCACAAAAATGTACGTGTGGTATCAGGTAAGATTCTATAATTGCATGTAAAAATACATGTGCTGAATAGACTACAGAGACAGGGAAACAGGAATTCACATATTTGTTAACTTTAAAACACATGGAGAAATATTTTAACAAATAATTGACTAGATTTATAACTCCTACCCTAAATAATGCAAAAGGCAATTCCACTATACACCATGCCTTCTCTGAACTGCTTGTATTTCTATTTTTTTTTGGTTTATTTTTCTCCATCTTATTAGGATTAGTTGTCAGAGTCTAGTAGGGTAAGTGTTAGTGTGAGGTATTCAGTATTTTGAAAGGAAAATTGGAAAATGAATCCAAAGTGTATGTAAATATGTGGTACACAAAAATCTTCCCACTCTCATCCAGAACAATGCCTTGACATTACAATCGCGAAGAGTAAGACACAATTAGAAGAGAAGAGTTAGAAAATCTGTGAATAAGTATCTGGAATGGAATATGCTCAGGAGTTCACAACCTTGGAGGAGGTAGAGGAGATTCCAAATGTAAGGGACAGTGTAATCATTCCAAAAACATGGAGCTCTGCTGGCGTAAAGACTTCTTGAGAAACTGCCTCTGAGGGTGGGCACTTGAAATATATGTTGTTGTCTGGAGCTTCAGCTTCGTTTGTAGTGAGACCATCAAATCAGCGTCTTCATCTATGTGACCTGGAGGACATGGTTTCTTATTTTCCCTGAACATGAGTCAGCAGTGCTGAATACTCTCTTTGTAGGTAAACTGTGGACACGAGGGGCTAAGTGTATCCACATGGGCCTGTGAAGCTATTTGGTCATTCTCCACTTTTCGTGGTGTTTCTTGCTGCTGCACTGGGATTTTGGTATTTGCTTCAAGAAATACAAAGAATTCAACTGTTACTCTGTGCGTGAGGGGGTTCTATCACGTGTGGTGGGTCAGGGTCTGCAGGAGAATGCACCTAACAGGCTTATATCCCACATAGTTGCCCCCTTGACCATAGCAACCTGATTCTAAATATTTCCCTAAAACCTCTGCATATAACAAGATGCCTTTACATTGAAGGGACTGCTGGCTGCACCACATCAGTCACAAGCCATTTGGAAGCCAAAGGCAGATCCACATGAACACACCGCAGATGTTTTATCACACACCTGCCCACCAATGCTCTAGGCCCACTCCTCAGCAGGCTCCAACTTCCTGGCATCACTGTTCTGCACAATTTTTATGAAAACCAGTGAATCAAGGCACTGACTGTTATTCTTATGATCGGCCACAGGATATCCAAAGAATCTCCAGTGCCAACTTGTCATGGGAATTTTAAAAATTTCATGATATATTGACCTAGCCATTTTTCAAGGATGAAGTTGGAGGCATTCTGGAACTATTAAATGGTGAGGAAGCTCATTTCAATGAAATATCTGGAGATCTCTCACAGGAAAGACTTCCCAAAGAGTGGCCAAAAGGTCACATGAATCCAGGAACATTGAAGTCTACAATGTGAGGTCCATGTGTGTTTTGACTCTCAACAATGGTTGCCAAGTTTTTCAAACAAAATCATGTGATATCCTGGCTGAGATTTCCAGTGCTCTGTGAATAATTACCCTGGGCCTAGATCTCAGTTTCCAAGGGCGACTCTCATGCGTGGCCTCCTAAAATTCCAACACTATTCATGGCAATACTTCTCTGAGTTCAGTACGAGAACTCAGTCTTTATGCAGAATCCCACCAAAGTTCAAGCCAAGGTGGACCATGTAATCTCTACTAACCGCCACAAAAATGACTACAATTAAAACCAAAACACTCCCACATGGCCCTCATTTTCTTCCATACAGACACTCATCATAACCTCTGGCTGGAGGTTTCCGTGAGGGGTGCAGCCCAAGACAGTGTCCAAAATAAGCTTCCTTGCCTCTCATTTGCCTAAAGTCAGGGTGGCCTGGACACCCTTCCTGTGAACTAAGAGTCATCAAATAGGCCTGCCGTTTATTTTGCTCTGCTTCTTAAATTTGAGGCCTACTGATGGTGGGATTTAGATTCTTCATGTGAATTGGAGTCATGAGAAAACCCAATCACCTATGGGCTAGAATCTGCAGGGCTTTGAAGAACTTATTTGACCCAAAGGAGGCCTATTCTCACTTAATGGAGGTCAGGAACCTTACCACGGAAGGAGAGAGACTTCATCCACAATGATTGCTCTTTTGGACATTTTGCTTTTGGATGCATACATGGGATCTCTCTTTAGATCCATCAGGTGCAGAGAATCTAAGCCACAGAATTACACAAGGCCAAGAGGCTGATTAAGACATATCCCTTTCCAAAGCAATTAAGCAAAGAGCCACAGTTGATGCCCCTTCATTTGCAGTTGAAAACTTTTCTTCAGGCTTCAAAAAGGGTGGCCTGAGGCAAAGACTTTCCTGACATTCAGGGCAACAGAACATTAGGTAAGGAAAAGGCCCAAAGCATGGTTTCTCCACTGAGTCTTTACTGGTCACACTGATATCTGAGTTTTCTGAGATGCTCGCCATGCCCTTCATTTAACCAACACATGGCCGTGTCACAGAGCTTGGAGGTGGTACATATCTTGGACACAAAACCATGAGCCTATTCTGGAGAGTGGCCAGAATTCAGGAAGCAAACAGTAACTTAGGAAGATAGCAGGTGTTGCCGGTCCATAAGGCAAGCCGCAGTCCATTCATAAATTGGGAAGGATGAATGCTGGGAAGCTTTCTACTAGACAAGACTCATCCATTGATGCATTCTCTTTGCTAATGTCTACAACCACTGACACAGTGAGATACACAGACATAGAAACACTCGCCTTTTCATATGACTTTCTGGAAACACTTTACTCCAAACCAAACAAACCGCCTTTCAGACATATTCTCAGAGCATGAGAAAAAAACCACAAACCCACACCCCCAGCCAGATAAGCACCTCCTTCCTCCAAGTAGGTTTGTGACTATCCGGAGTGTCCTCTGACTGATAGGCCATACTATGTTCCCCTGAAATGGCCTCTCCTATCTCACATCTGGTGTCCATGGCCAATTCTGTGAAGTTGTCAGGAGCCAGCAGTTAGCCACTGCCTTCTTTCTCAGGAAAGGCCCCTCTTAAGAGCTTTCCTGTCATTTGTCCATTCTCACATCAGTAGATACCAAGAAAGACTGACTCTGTCCTTGTTATATCAAACAAGTGAGACCACTGGGTCTGGGACTGAGACAGGCTCTAGGTGCCTGGCTTCCTGGATCCCAAGTTCAGAAAGTGCCATGAACAAAAAAGTGAGGTGAGGTAACTTCTTTCAGGAACTGAATGAGGTTACTGCCTTGGCAACCAGTTTGTCCTAACACATGCATCCAAGTGTCCCATGACATGTAGGCTGACCGTATTTCTGTGACACTTTCACAAGTTAGAATGGTATATCAACCATAGGCACCTGGGAACAGCTCTCCACACAGGCCTCATTTGGTCCATCTTCTCTAGATTAAGAAGAGAGAGGCTGATTCAGACAAAAGCCTTCATCCTGACAAGGTTGTTTGGCATGGAAGATGACTTTTGATCTCTCAGGACCTTCATACCTGCCTACATCTTCTCCAGGGATCAATTCTGCATGGACCTTTGAGGTTCTCAGCAGGTGGACAATCCCCTACTTTCCTGTATTGTAAGACCAACTCTGTCCCTGCTCTTTTGTAAATGTAGATTGAGGGAACAGTTTATGGTTAGGGTTAATTACATGTTTGTTTTGGGTTAGGAATCATTTTGCTGGATGAATAATGGTATTGGGAATCTGTGATATATATAAGAACATAGAGTTGAAAAATATGTATGAAAACAGAAATGTAGTAAGATTTAAAGTCCATATTGGCATTGGGCCTTTGATTTGGATACTTAGCTTTGAATTACGTTCTGCAGTGATGTCTCAGATAAATTGATTATCAATGACATAGGACCTTGTACCTTGGATGATAGATTGTAGAAAAGAACATCCACTCAAACAGGGATAGTCCATAGGATTAGGAAGATAGTCGGTAGGTTTTGCAAGAAGTGTGAGTACAGGATATGGACCAAAAGTTCTTTATCAATAGGGTTTCGGTAATAGAATGAAGGTCAATGTCAGCACATGTGAAGAGTCAGTCACATAGGTAAACTGGGGAAAATATGTAGGAAAGGAAACATCAATAGAGACAGTAGGAAATCAGGCAAAGTATAAAGTGAGTGATAGGATTAGACATTTTAACAGGGTTGATGTTGACTATATAATCTTCGAAGAAACAAATATGTAGTCACCAATAGGATGGACATTTGAGAGAATTAGGCAACCTAGACATCAATGTTTTTAGTAATCCATGCTCCCATTCAATTTAGGCTTTTGTACAAACATATGTGTGATCTTTGCATTTTGTATCCAAAATAGTACTGTGATAAAATGTATAGGTAGATCAGGTGACATAAGTATTTTTTCCACCATTTCAGGGAGCAATATTTTGAAGATGTATAAATTAGTATTGCGGGTACAAAGAGGTGTACCCTGTGTGTATGAATATAGAGATAATGCATGAATAGATGATACTGTGAATAAATAATATAACTGATTCCACTTTAAATAATGGATTAAATTGATATCTTAAAATTTACAAGAAATCTTATATTGATACACAGTCATTCATTCCTATCAGTTATACATCTAATGGTAATATGAGGGTTATGGTTTGTCATTAAGGGTGTGTGAGTTTTGCTTCAAAAGTAATTATGGAAATCGAAAATAATGTGTTTGTAAAGAAGTTTCATGAAGAGACTAGTCAAGAAACATGGAGGAATACGTGTGTTCTGAAGCAGGAAGTAATTGAAAGTGAAACAAATTGATATAAATTAGCGAACTTGTGGATGAAATATATATCCCATGATGTGCATAAACTGAAGAAATAGTAATGTACCAGTGTTGAATACAAATGAACGTCAAAATACATATCATGTCCCATAGGAATCTACTTGCATTGATGTTAAACTTGGTCAGTAACTGTAGAAATATTAGGATTTGTATGCATCATTCACTGAAGTTAGTTTTCAGTACTAGGAAACAAATATGTATTTCAGGTGGATGAATATTTCTGAGAATAATCTTGTGAAAAGTTGATAATAAATCCACATACATGAACATGAATAAATTTTGGGAGTGTATAATAAGACACATATATTTCATATTTTCAAAAATCTGGAGAGTGTGTATATATATATATAGATATATATAGATATAGATATAGATATAGATATAGATATACATATAGATATAGATATATATAGATATATAGATATATAGATACATATATATACATATGCCTATATATATATACACACACACACACTCACACAGACATTAAAAAGTAGCAATATATATGCCAATCGAAATTTATTACGAAATATATATAATCCACACATCCCAAAATATACTTTTTACTGAACATGGATTTATATATAATTTTGTTCAGCTAGAAAGGTCACCAATAGTTTGAATTTTCAGTTCCAACAGCATTAAGAGGAGTGATCTCTTCTCACAATTTGCATCTGCCAAGTCAGCAACCTCTCAAGTATATACATGTGATACCAGGTAGGATTCTATATGTGCATATAAAAACACATGTGCTGAATAGGCCACAGAGAAAGGGAGAGAGGAATTCACATATTTGTTAACTTTAAAAACACATGGAGAACTGTTTTAATTAAAAATTGAGTAGATTTATAATTCCTAGCCTATATAATGCAAAAGGCAAGTCCAATTATACAACATGACTCCTCTGAACTGCTTGTATTTCTATTCTGTTTTGGTTATTATTCTCCATCATGTTAGGATTAGTAGTCAGAGTCTAGTGGGGTATGTGTTAGTGTCCAAAATAAGCTCTCTTACCCCTCATTTGCCTAAAGTCATGGGGGCCTGGACACCCTGCATTTGAACCAGGAGTGATAAAATAGGACTGCAGTTAATACTGCTCTGCTTCTCCATTTTGAAGCCTACTGCCTGTCAGGTATAGATTCTTTATGTGATTTGGAAAAATGAGAAAACCCAAGCACTTCTTTAGGGCTTTGAAGATTTCATTTGAACCAAATGATCCCTATTCTCACTTGATGTAGGTCAGGAACATAACAAAGGAAGGCAAGACACTTCATCCACCATAACTGATCTTTTTGCCATTTTGGTTTGGATGCACACATGGGTTCTTTCTTTAGATCCATCAGGTGCTGAGAATCTAAGCCACAACCTCACACATGTCCAAGAGGCTGATTAAGACACATCCATTTCCAAAGAAACTAAGCAAAGAGCCACAGATGATGACCATTCATTTTCATTTGAAAACTGTTTTCTTCAGGCTTCACAAAGGGGTGGCCTGAGGCAAAGACCTTCCTGACATTCAGGGCAACAGAAACATAGGTAAGAGAATGGCCCAAAGCAGGGTTTCTCCACTGAGAATTTCCTGGTCACACTGATATCTGAGTTTTCTGAGATGCTCGCCATTCCTTACCGCTATCCAGTACATGGCCATGTAACAGAGCTTGGAGGTGGTACATATCTTGGACACAAAACCATGAGCCTATTCTGCAGAGTTGCCAGAATTCAGGAAGAAAACAGGAACTTAGGAAGATAGTAGGTGTTGTCCCTCCATAAGGCAAGCTGCAGTTCATTCATAAATTGGGCAGGATGAATGCTGGGAAGCTTTCTACAAGACAAGACATATCCATTGATGCATTCTCTTTTCTAATGTCTACAACCACGGACACAGTGGGATACACAGGCATAGAATCACTCACCTTGTCAAAAGACTTACTAGAAACAGTCCATTCCAAACCAAACAAACTGTCTTTCCTACCTATTCTCAGAACATGAGACAAAACCACAAACTGACACTCACACTCACAAAGGCATCTCCTTCCTGCAAGTAGGTCTCTGACTATCTGGAGTGTCCTCTGTCTGTTGGGCCGTATTATGTTCCAATGAAATGTCCTGTCCTGTCTCAGATCTGTCTCCTTTGCAAACTCTGTGAAGTTCTCAGGAGCCAGCGGTGAGCCACTACCTGCTTTCTCAGGAAAGGCTCCTCTTCAGATCTGTCCTGGCATTTGGCAATCCTCACATTAGTAGATACCAAGAAATACTGACTCTGTCCTTGGTACATCCAAACAAGTGAGCCCACTGGGATTGGGACTGGGACTGGCTCTGGCAGCCTGGCATCTTGGATCCCAAGTTCAGAGAGTTACATCACCAAGGAAGTGAGGTAGGTCACTTTCTTCAGGAAATGTATGAGGTCACTACCTTGGCAATCACTTTGTTTTAACATTTGCTTCCAAGGGTCCCATGAGATAGAGGCTGCCCCTACTTTCGGTGACAAGTTCACAAGATAGAATGGTATAACAAACATAGGCGCCTGGGAACATCTCCCCACACAGGACTGGTTTAGTCCATCTTCTCTACATTTAGATAGAGAGACTGATTCAGACACATCCCTTCATCCTGACAAGGGGGTTTGCCATGCAAGATGACTTTTGCTCTCTCAACTCCTTCATAGCTGCCTACGTCTTCTCCAGGGATCATTTCTGCATGGACCTTTGAGGATCTCAGCAGGTTTAAGAACCCCTACATTCCTGTATTGTAAAAGCAACTCTGTCCCTGCTCTTCTGTAAAGTTTGATTCAGGAAAGAGTGTATGGTTACGGTTAATAAAAGTTCAATTTGGGTTAAGAAAAATTCCACGGCATGAATAATGGTATTGGGAACCTGTAATATTTACAAGAATGTAAAAGTGAAATATAAGAATGAAAACAGAAATCTAGGTAAGATTTGAAGCCCAGAAGGGCATTGGGCCCTTGATTGGGATACTTAGCTTTGAATTATGTTCTGCAGAAATGTCTCAGATAAATCAATGTTCAATGGCATAGGACTTTGTACCTTGAATGATGGAATGTCAAAGAGAACTTCTAGTCAAGAAGGGATAGTCGGTATTATTAGAAAGATAGTCTGTAGGTTTAGAACTAAGAGTGAGTATAGGATTTGGACCAAAAGTTCTTTTGCAATAGGGTTTCTGGTAGAGATTGAATGTAAATGTGAGCACATGTGAAGAGTCAGTCACAATGATAATCTGGGGAAAATATGTAGGAAAGCAGATATCAATAGAGACATTAGGAAATCAGGCAAATGAAAAAGTGAGTGATAAGATTAGACATTTTCAACGGGCTTGAGGTTGAATATATAATCTTAGGAAGAAACAAATATGTAGTCAAGAATAGGATTCACATTTGAGAGCATTAGGCAAACTGGACATGGAAGTTTTTAGTAATCCATGTTCACTTTCCATTTAGGTTTGGTAAAATCATAAGTGTCACCTTTGCGTTTTGTGTCCAGAATATTACTGTGATAAAATGTATATGTAAATCAGGTGACATGTGCATTTCTTCCACCATTTCTGGGAGCAATATTTTGAAGACGTATAAATTAGTATTGGGGGTACAAAGAGGTGTATCCTGTGTCTATGAATATAGAGATAATGCATGAAAAGACCATACTGTGAATAAATAATATAACTGGTTCCACTTTAAATAATGGATTTAATTGATATCTGAAACTAAGTAAGAAATCTTATATTGATATACAATCATTCATTCCAGCTAGTTGTACATCTAATGGTAATACTAGGGTTTGGTTTATCATGACGGGTGTATGAGTTTTGCTTCAAATGTGATAATGGAAATCGAAAATAATGAGTTTGGAAAGAAGTCTCATGAAAAGAGCAGTCAAGAAACATAGAGAAATACATGTGTTCTGAAGCAGGAAGTGACTGAAAGTGAAACAAATGCGTATAAATTAGCGAACTTGTGGATGAAATATATATCCTATGATGTGCATAAACTGAAGAAATAGTAATGTTCCAGTGTTGAATAAAAATGAATGTCAAAATACACATCATGTCCCATAGGAATCTACTAGCCTTGATATTAAACTGGGTCAGTTACTATAGAAATATTAGATTTTTTTTTGGTGTTATAATAGAATTTATTTTACCACTAGCATGCCACAGAATGTTGAGGAAAGAGCAATGGATTTTTAGTTATCGCACTAATAATCTAACATTTAATGACTCTTTTGGATAGTCTAGAAATTACATAAGGCTATGTAACATAATTTTTTTAATTTAACATCCATAAAAGCTTGGAGTTTTGGTAATATTTCTACTTTTTTATTTTTAATTTTTTCAGCTGTGATTGACCTTCATTTTGTTTATTTGTATGTGGTGCTTAGAATAGAACCCAGTGTCCCACACATGCTAGAAAAGCATGTTACCACTGAACCACAAACCCAGCCCCTCCACTTTTATCTTTACATCGAACATGCCTCTCCCTCATCTTTACTCACTTTCTTCCTCATTTTCCCCCTTCTCTCTCTTGCTTTTTCGTTTTCCTTTCATATCTGTTTTTCTCTCATGTCATTACAAACAGTAGTATGCTATGAAATTTAAATTTAAGACTGTTTTTATAGTCATTGTTCTTTTCTTGAGAAAATTTAATAATTATAATCACCTGATAGATATATTAAAATAAATTTTTATACATATGTATCTATATTCATGCATATGCATTACATATTATATATATATACATACATATACATTTAAAAGTACTTTGATTAGCCTGTTAAAAATAATATAGACCAAAACTTTCTTAATTCTCAAGCCTTCCAGAATTAACATCTTACAGTGAAAATCAAATAAACATATTTAAATAAACAGGTATCATTCTTTTTATCAATACTGATAATTTAAGGTTTTATATCACATTAAGCTATAATACGGCATATTAAATCTTATGAATTAGAAAAAGTTTTTTGAATAACCTATTATTTAAGGACCATATGCACTGACATTTTAAAGGCTTTCTTGTGATTTCAATTTCTATCAATTGTGTATTAATTGCCAAATGCTTATTTTAGTACTTTTCATATTCATAATTGATATAAAGTCAATTGTTTAATTCTTCTTGTAAATAATTACTTATTACAGTAGGGACATTATTAATAATTCTAAATCTGTATAAGAAAATAGTACAAAGATATTTTCATGCAAAATTAAGAATAATTGTGTGCTCTAAATGTCTGATTGTTGATACATATAACAAAGAGCTTTTGATGAGTCTCTTCCCCAGTAAAACATAAAATGCAAAGATATTGTTGGGTATATATGTGCAAATAAAGATAAAGAAAATACACATTATCAGCTAGAAACTATTAAATAAAAGGTGAAAACAACAATCCAACACATTGTACGAATTTGTCAGATGAGGTAGTATTCTGGAAGAATAGCCTAAGACTAGACCTGGTCCATGACAAAATATTCACGAAAAAAAAATGAAATATGAAAAATATAGAAAATGCTATGAATTTTTTATGAAGGTAGGTGAATTATCCTTTAATCTCAATTTATGTGCATTTTCAAAAGCCAATTTCCTGGTAAAATAAATTTGTGATAGTTACAACTAAACGAAACAAAGTTTCTGCTTATCAAAATGAATGCATCTCAACCCATTTTTAGCTGATTTCTTCCCTCTCAATTTTAAACCGTTATTTATTTATTTATTTCTATTGGTTGTTCCAAACATTACAAAGCTCATGATATATCATCTTTGATACATTTGACTCAAATGGGTTATGAACTCCCATTTTTTCCACAAATATGAATTTCAGAATCACATTGGTTACACATTCACATTTTTGAACAATAGCATATTAGTGACTGTTGTATTCTGCGACCTTTCCTATCCCCCACTATCCCCCCTCCCCTCCCCTCCCATCTTCCCTCTCTACCTCATCTGCTGTTGTTCAATTCTCTCCATTGTTTCCCCCCCATTTCCCCTCAAATCCTCTTATATGTAATTTTGTGTAACATTGAGGGTCTCCTACTATTTCCATATGCTTTCCCTTCTCTCTCCCTTTCTCTCCCCCAACTCGTCTTTGTTTAATGATAAACTTTTCCTCATGCTCTTCCTCGATGTTCTGTTCTTAGTTGCTCTTTTGATATCAAAGAAGACATTTGACATTTGTTTTTTTAAGGATTGGCTAGCTTCGCCTAGCATAATCTGCTCTAATGCCATCCATTTCCATGCAAATTCTATGATTTTGTCATTTTTTAATGAAGAGTAATACTCCATTTTGTATAAAAGCCACATTTTTTTTATCCATTCATTTATTGAAGGGCATCTAGGTTGGTTCCACAGTCTAGCTATTGTGAATTGTGCAGCTATGATCATTGATGTGGCAGTATCTCTACAGTACGCTCTTTTAAGATCCTCAGGAAATAGTTCGAGAAGGGTGGTAGCTGGGTCAAATGGTGGATCCATTCCCAGCTTTCCCAGGTATCACCATAGTACTTTCCAAATTGGCCTCACCAATTTGCAGTCCCACCAGCAGTGTACAAGTGTACCCTTTTCCCCACATTCTCACCAACACTTATTTTGTTTGACTTCATAATGGCTGCCGATCTTACTGGAGTGAGATGGTATCATAGGGTGGTTTTGATTTGCATTTCTCTGACTGCTAGAGATAGTGAGCATTTTTTCATGTACTTGTTCATTGATTGAATGTCCTCCTCTGTGAAGTGTCTGTTCAGGTCCTTGGCCCATTTGTTGATTGGGTTATTTGTTATCTTATTGTTTAATTTTTTTGAGTTCTTTGTATATTCTGGATATTAGGGCTCTATCTGAAGTGTGAGGGGTAAAAATTTGTTCCCAGGATGTAGGCTCTCTATTTACCTCTCTTATTGTTTCTCTTGCTGAAAAAAAAAATTAGTTTAAGTGAGTCCCATTTGTTTATTCTTGTTATTAACTCTTTGGCTATGGGCATCCTATTAAAGAATGTGGAGCCCGACCCCACAGTATGTAGATCGTAGCCAACTTTTTCTTCTATTAGACGCAGTGTCTCTGATTTGATATCTAGCTCCTGGATCCATTTTGAGTTAACTTTTTGCATGGTGAGAGAAAGGGATTCAGTTTCATTTTGTTGCATATGGATTTCCAATTTTCCCAGCACCATTTGTTGAAGATGCTATCTTTCCTCCATTGCATGTTTTTAGCCCCTTTATCAAATATAAGAAAGTTGTAATTTTGTGGATTGGTTTCTGTGTCCTCTATTCTATACCATTGGTCCAGCTGCCTGTTTTGGTACCAGTACCACGATGTTTTTATTACTATTGCTTTGTAGTACAGTTTGAACTCTTGTATCGCTATACCTCCAGATTCACACTTCCTGCTTAGAATTGCTTTTGGTATTCAGGGTCTTTTGTTTTTCCATATGAATTTCATGATTGCTTTATCATTTCTACAATAAATGCCGTTGGGATTTTTATTGGCACCGATTTAAACCTGTAGAGAACTTTGGGTAATATCAACATTTTGATGATGTTAGTTCTGCCTATCCATGAACAAAGTACATTTTTCCATCTTCTAAGATCTTTTTCTATCTCTCTCTTTAGGGTTCTGTAGGTTTCATTATATAAATCTTTCACCTCTTTCGTTAGGATGATTCCCAAGTATCTTATATTCTTTGTGGATATAGTGAATGGAGTGGTTTTCCTCATTTCAATTTCAGAAGTTTTTCTGCTGATATACAGGAATGCCTTTGATTAATGCGTGTTGACTTTATATCTTGCCACTTTGCTGAATTCATTTATTAACTCTAGCAGTTGTTTGTAGACCCTTTTGAGTCTGTTAAATATATTATCATGTCATCTGAAAATAGCGATAATTTAAGTTCTTCTTTTCCTATTTTCATGTCTTTAATTTCTTTTGTCTGTCTAATTGCTCTGGCTAGTATTTCAAGAACTAAATCGAATAGAAGTGGTGATAGAGGGCATCCCTGTCTTGTTCCAGATTTTAGAGGGAATGCCTTCAGTTTTTCTCCATTTACGATGATGCTAGCCTGAGGTTTAGCATATATAGCTTTTACAATGTTGAGGTAAGTTCCTGTTATCCCTAGTTTTTCTAGTGTTTTGAACATAAAGGGAGGCTGAACTTTGTCGAATGTTTTTTCTGCATCTATCAAGATGATCATATGGTTCTTGTCTTTAAGTCTATTGATGTGGTGAATAGCATTTATGGATTTCCGTATATTGAACTAGCCTTGCATCCCTGGGATGAATCCTACTTGATCATGGTGCACAATTTTTTGATATGCTTTTGTATTACATTCACCAGGATTTTATTGAGAATTTTTGCATCCTAGTTTATTAGAGATATTGGTCTGTAGTTTTGTTTATTTGAAGTGTTTTTGTCTGGTTTCGGGATCAGGGTGATTTTGGCCTCATAGAATGAATTTGAAAGAGCACCTTCATTTTCTATTTCTTGAAATAGCTTGAAAAGTATTGGTATTAATTCTTCTTTTAAGGTTTTGTAGAGCTTCGCTCTATACCCATCCGCTCCAGGGCTTTTTTTGGTTCGTAGTCTTTTGATGGCTTCTTGTATTTCTTCCTTTGTTATTGGTCTGTTTAAATTGTGTGTGTCTTCCTGACTCAATCTTGGCACATCGTATGACTTAAGAAATTTATGGATATCTTCACTATCTTCTATTTCATTTGAATATAGGGTTTCAAAATACTTTCTAATTATCTTCTGTATTTCTGTAGTGTCTGTTATGATAATGCCTTTTTCATGCCGTATGTTAGTAATTTGAGTTCTCATTCTTCTTCTCTTTGTTAGCATGGCTAAGGGCCTGTCGATCTTATTTATGTTTTCAAAGAACCAACCTTTAGTTTTATCAATTTTTTCAATGTTTTTTTTTGTTTCAATTTCGTTGATTTCTGCTCTAATTTTAATTATTTCTTGTCTTCTACTACATTTGCTGTTGTTTTTCTTTTCTTTTTCTAGGTTTTTGAAGTGTAGTGTGAGTTCATTTATTTTATTTTATTTTATTTTTTTTGAGGAAAGAACTCCAAGAAATGAATTTCCCTCTTAAAACTGCTTTCATTGTGTCCCATAGATTCCAGTATGTTGTGTCTGTATTGTCATTTGTCTATAAGAATTTTTTATATCCTCCTCTATGTCTTCTGTAACCCATTGATCATTCAGTAGAATATTGTTCATTTTTCCATATGATGTAGGATTTTTCCTTCCTTCTTTTATCATTTATTTCCAGTTTCATTCCAATATGATCAGATATGGTGCATGGTATTATCTCCAAGCCTTTATATTTACTAAGGGTTGCCCTATGGCATAATATATGAACTATCTTTGAGTAGGATCCTTGTGTTGCTGAGAAGAACGTGTATCCACTTGAGGATGGTTGATATATTCTATATATGTTGGTTAAGCCTAGGTTATTTATTGTGCTGTTGAATTCCATAGTTTCTTTATTCAGTTTTTGTCTAGAGGATCTTTCTAATGGCGAGATCAGTGTGTTGAAGTCACCCGTAGTTATTGTGTTGTAGTCTATTTGACTCTTGAACTTGAGGAGAGTTTGTTTCATGAGTGTTGCAGCTCAATTGTTTGGTGCATACAAATTGATAATTGTTATGTCTTGTTGGTGGATGGTTCCTTTTAACAGTACATAGTGTCCTTCGTTATCCCTTTTTATTAACGTAGGTTTGAAATTGATTTTATTTGATATGAGTATGGCTACTCCTGCTTGCTTCCGAGGGCCATGTGAGTGGTATGATTTATCCCAACCTTTTACTTTCAGCCTGTGTATGTCTTTACCTATCATATGAGTCTCCTGAAGGCAGCAGACTGTAGGATTTGTTTTTTTGATTCAGGTTACTAACCTATGTCTCTTGATTGGTGAGTTTATGCCATTAACATTTAAGGTTACAATTGAAATATGATTTTTACTTTCATTCATGTTTATTTATTTATTTATTTTTAGTTTGGCTAGTTTTTACTTTTTGGTTATTTTTCTCCCCCTTTACTGAGATACCTCCTGCTGTTAGTTTGGGGCACTATTTTTCAATTCCTCTTCTTCTAGTATTTTGCTCAAATGCTTTGCAGTGCTGGTGTTCTTTCTGCAAATTCTTTTAGCTTTTGTTTATCGTGAAAGACACTAATTTCATTGTCAAATCCCAAACTTAATTTTGATGGATACAGTACTCTTGGTTGGAATCCATTATTTTTCAGCGTTTGAAATACATTGTTCCAGGATCTACTCGCTTTCAAAGTTTGTGATGAAAATTCAGTCGTTAACCTAATTGGTTTACCCCAGAATGTAATCTGCCTCATTTCTCTTTTAGCTTTTAATATTCTCTCCTTGTTCTGTATGTTAGCTATCTTGATAATTCTATGTCTTGGAGTTGGTCTATTATGGTTTTGAATGTTTGAGGTCATGTAGGCTTCAAGGATTTGGCAATCCATTCCATCTTTTATCTCTGGGAAGTTTTCTAGAATTATTTCATTTAATATGTTGTCCATTCCTTTGGTTTGAATCTCTATGCCTTCTTCTATCCTGATGACTCTCAAATTTGTTTTTTTATGACATCCCATATCTCTTAAATAGATTGCTCATGGGATATAAGCATCTTTTCTGTGTTGACTATATTCTTTTCAAGTTGATAAACTTTGTCTTCATTATCTGATCTTCTGACTTCTACTTAATCTAGTCTATTTACAATATTCTCGTTTGAGTTTTTAATGTGGTTTATATTTTTCTGCATTCCTAGGATTACTGTTTGATTTTTTTAAGAACTCTGTCTTTTGGTAAAGCTCCTTCTTTGCCATTTGAATTTGTTTGTTTAATTCATTTTCAAAATATTCTTTTATTGCTTGGACTTGCTGCCTCATGTCTTCTCTAATATTTCTTTCCATCTGAGTTAGGGATGCATTGAGTTTTTTCCCTATCCCTGTTTCTGATGATTCTAGGTCCTCCTGTAGAATTAAGTTGTCCGGCATTATTTGTACACCTTTTTCCCTTGTTTTTTCATGAAGTTCACATTACTTTCCAGCTCCGTTTGATTGCTGTGTTTCTGCTCTCTTCTATATATTTGTTTTGGTTTTATATATCTCTATTGTAGCTCCTTTGTGTTGGTAGACTGTGCATGCTAAAGTGGATTCCACTGGGAAGGAATTCCGACGGCCGAGCTCCAGTGATGTCACCTCTCTGCTATGGTGGGCCCCAGGCTCTTTGCCCGGGTGTTCGCATGGGGGTGTGGGACTGTACTGTCTCTGTTTGTTTTCAGCTCCTGGTCGCGGGTGTGCAGGCAGTCACAAGCTGTCCAGTCACGCAGTCAGCGGGTGGGCTGTCACCGGCGGTTGTGCGATCTCTAGCCACCCATTAGGGCAGGCATATGGCAGGTGATTGGTCGCTGGTGGGCAGGCGGTCTCCAGCCGTCCAGTCGCACCTGCAGCGGGCCGGCTGTTGCCGGCGGGCGAGCATTCTCCAGGCGCCCAGTCACGCGGGCCTGGCCTCTAGTCCCCTGGTTTCTCCTGCTAGTCCTGGTTTCTCTTGCTACACCAGTTTTCCCCTGAGTAATGCCCTCGGCAGCTCAAACTGTACTCTGGCCTGCCGTTTCTTGGGTGTGGATTGTGTCTATTGGGAACCCCAGCACTCTATTGTTCTTTTTTTTTTTTTTTTTCCGTTTGCCCCTTCCCCATCGCTGGCTAGACAGATTTTGTTTTCACCACTGATGGGAGGGGGAGTAGAAGGTCAGGTGCCTCTAGTTTCCCCCCCCCATCTTTATTCAGGCTCTCTCTGATAATCCCTCCCCTGGAAAGCTTAGGAAAGATTTTATGCAAATATCCTACTGTATGGGAGATGAGCGGAAAACACACAACTGTTTTATTGTTGCAATCTGTCAGAGAGTGGCGGTGGTTACTTCAGCTCTCCAAGATGGTTGCCGTTGGTTTCCTTGGTGGAGTTTCCGTTGTGGGGGATAGAACTGTAGCGCTTCCTTCCCTGACTGAGATCCCGAACTCCGCCTGGGGCTCAGTGGGGGGTCAGCCGGCAGGATTCCACAGAATCTGCAGCAACGTTTCTCCCTGGATGCTAGTCGCTTCTCGGTGGTGCCCCGACGTCTGTAGCCACGGGGCGGGCCGCACGGATCAGTAAGCCCGGATCTCCGGTTGCATATTCAGCTCACGTTTGAGACTCAATTACCGGACCTCGTTGGTGGAAATCATTCTTTTAGGTTTCGGTGCACACCCATTTTTCTATAAGATCCTAACAAGATAGTCTTTTGTCATTTTAACTCGTTATTCACCTGCAATGTGGCGTGGTACACTGGGTGTGATGCACTCTATTCGCGGCCAACTTGCAATGTCGAAATATTATGTTTTGTATGCACCATTTACTGAAGATAGTTTTCAGTACTAGGCAACCAATATGTAATTCAGGTTGATGAATATTTCTGAGAATTATCTTTTGAAAAGTTGATTATAAATCCACATTCATGATATGAATGAATTTGGGGAGTGCACAATAAGGCACATATATTTCATATTTTGAAAAATCTTGAGAGTATATATATATATATATATATATATATATATATATATATATATACAGAGAGACATTACAATGTAGCATTATGTATGCCAACGGAAATTTATCGTGAAATACATATCATCCAGAGATCCAAAAATATTAATTTTACTGAACATGGATTTATGTATAATGTTGTTCAAATAGGAGGCTCAGCCATAGGTTGAATTTTCAGTTTCAACAGCATTTAGGAGGAGTGATATCTTCTCACAATTTGTATCTGCCAAGTCAGCCACCTCACAAAAATGTACATGTAATACTAGGTAGGATTCTATATATGCATATAAAAATACATTTGCTGACTAGGCTACAGAGAAAGGGAGACATAAATTCACATGTTTGTTAACTTTAAAAACACATGGAGAACTATTTCAACAAAAAAATTGACTAGATTTATAACTCCTACCCTATATAATGCAAAAGGCAAGTCCAAGAATACCAAACATGCCTCCTCTTAACTGCTTGTATTTCTATTCTGATTGGGTTATTATTTTCCATGATATTACGATTAGTAGTCAGAGTCTAGTAGGGTAGGGGTTAGTGTCAGGGATTCAGTATTTCAAATGGAAAATTGGAAAATGAATCCAATGTGTATGCAAATATGTGCTACACAAAAATGTTCCCACTCTCATCAAGAACTATGGCTTGACATTACTTTTGCCCCAAGTAAGACACAATTAGAGAAGAAGTGTTAGAAAATCTGTGAATACATATCTGGAATGGAATATGCTCAGTAGTTCACAACACTGGAGGTGGTAGAGGAGTTCCCAAAAGTAAGGGATAGGGTGAACACTCCACAAACATGAGGCTCTGCTTGCCTAAAGACTTCTTGAAGAACTGCCTCTGAGGTTGGGCACCTGAAAAATATGTTGTTTTCTGGAGCTTTAGCTTCATTTGTAGTGAGACCATCAAAGCTGGGTCTACATCTATGTGACCTGGAGGACATGGTTTCTTATTTTCCAGTGAAGATGAGGCAGCAGTGCTGAATTTGCTCTTTGTAGGTAAACTGTGACCACTGGGGACTAAGTGTCTCCCCATGTGGACTGTGAAGCCATTTGGTCATCCTCCAAATTTCATGGTGTTTCTTGCTGCTACACTGGGAGTTTGCTATTTGATTCAAAAATACAAGGAGTTCTAGTGGGTCACAGTGCTGGAGGGAGTTCTGTCACATGTGGTGGGTCAGTTTCTGCAGGAGAATGCACCAAACATACTTCTAGCCCACATATATTGCCCCATTGACCATAGAAACTTGATTCTGAACATTGCCCTGAAATCTCTCAGTATTACAAGATGCCTTTATTTAGAAGGGACTGCTTGCTGCACCATGTCAGTCACAAGCCATTTGGAAGCCAATGGAAGATCCACAGGCCCCACCACAGATGTTTTATCATACACCTGACCACCACGGCTCTAGGCCCACTACTCAGCGGGCTCCAACTTATTGGCATCTCTGTTCTACACGATTTTCATGAAACCGAGTCAATCAAAGCACTGTCTGGTATACTCATGATCAGCAACAGGACATCCAAAGGTCCTCCATTGCCACCTGGTCATGGGAAATTCAAAAATTTTATGGTATTTTTGTAGCCATTTTTCAATGATGATGTTGGAGGCACTGTGGGTTAAAATTCACTCCAGAACCATTAAATGTAGAGGAAGCACATTTCAATGAAAGCTTTGGAGAATTCTCACAGGCAAGGCTTCTCAAAAAGTGGCCAAATGGTCACATGAAGCCAGTCCCATTGAGGTCTACAATGAGGTCCATGTGTGTTTCGACTCTCAAATATGGCTGACAAGTCTTTCAGAATAAAATCACGTGATATCTTGGATGTGATTCCCAGTGCTCTGTTGAAAGCCACCCTGCACATAGATCTCAGTTTTCAAGGGGGACTCTCATGCATGGCCTCCGAAAATCCCAACGCAATTCATGGCAATAATTCTCTGAGTTCAGTTCCAGAACTCAGTCTCTAAGGGGAATCACACCAGAGTTCATGTAAAGGTGGACCCAGTCATCTCTTCCAAACACCAAACAAATGGCCACAATTAAAACCAAAACACTCCCACATGGCCCTCATGATCTTTCATATAGACACTCATCATAACCTCTGGCTGGATGTTTCCATGAGGGGCGAAACACAAGACAGTCTCCAAAATAATCTCCCTTGCCCCTTAATGGCCTAAAATCAGGGTTGCCTGGACACACTTCCTGTGAACTAGGAGTGATCAAATAGGCCTGCTGTTAATACTTCTCTGCTTCTCCAATTTGAGGCCTACTGACTGTGGGGTTTATTTTTTTATGTGAATTGGAGTCATTATAAAACCCAAGCACATATCGGCTAGCTTCTGCAGGGCTTTGAAGAAATCATTTGACCCAAAGGATCCCTATTCTCACTTGATGGAGGTCAGGAACCTAAAAGAGGAAGGGGAGAGACTTCATCCACAATGACTGCTCTTTTGGCCATTTTGGTTTTGAATGCACACATGGGATCATTCTTAAGATACATCAGGTGGTGAGAATCTAAGCCATTGCCTCAAACAGGGCCAAGAGGCTGATTCAGACACATCCCTTTTCAAAGCAATTAAGCAAAGAGCCACAGGTGATGCCCATTCATTTCCATTTGAAACCTGTTTTCTTCAGGCTTCACAAAGGGGTGGCCTGAAACAAAGACCTTCCTGACATTCAGGGCAACAGAACAATAGGTAAGCAAAGCAGGGTTTCTCCACTGAGACTTTATTGGTCACACTGATATCTGAGTTTTCTGAGATGCTCGCCATTCCCTTCAGCTATCCAGTACATGGCCATGTAACAGGGTTTGGAAATGGTACATATATTGGACACAAAACCATGAGCCTATTCTGTAGAGTGGCCAGAATTCAGGAAGAACGCACGAACTTTGGAAGATAGCGCGTGTTGCCCATCGATAAGGCAAGCCAAAATCCATTCATCAATTTGGCGGAATAAATGATGGGAAGCTTTCTACTAGACAGGACACATCAATTGATGCATTATCTTTTCTAATGTCTATAACCATGGACACAGTGGGATACACAGACATAGAAACACTCGCGTTGTCAAATGACTTACTAGAAACAGTTCACTCAAAACCAAACAAACCGCCTTTTCTATCTATTCTCAGAACATGAGGCAAATCCATAAACACACAGCGACACCCACAGAGGCACCTCCTTCCCCAAAGTAGGTCTGTGACTATCCAGAGTGTCCTCTGACTGGTGGGTTATAGTATGTTCCCCCGAAATGGCCTGTCCTGTCTCAGATCTGGTCTCTTTAACCAACTCTGTGAAGATGTCAGGAGCCACTGGTGAACCACTATCTGCTTTCTCAGGAAAGGCCCCTCTTTAGAGCTTTTCTGGCTTTTGGCCATTCTCATATCAGTAGGTACCAAGAAAGACTGACTCTGTCCTTGGTATATCCAAACAAGTGAGACCACTGGGACTGGGACTGGGACAGGCTCTGGGTGCCTGTCTTCCTGCATCCCAAGTTCTTAGAGTTCCATCACCAAGGAAGTGAGGTGAGGTCACTTCCTTCAGGAACTGAATGAGGTCACTGCCTTAGCAACAACTTTGTCCTAACAGTTGCTTCCAAGGGTCCCATGAGATGGAGGCTGCCCCTACGTCCTGTGACACTTTCACAAGTTAGAATGTATATCAACCATAGGCACCAGGGACCAGCTCTCCAAACAGGACTGTTTGAGTCCATATTCTAATGGGTGGCACTAGAGCAGATTATGCTTAGTGAAGCTGGCCAATCCCTAAAAAACAAATACCAAATGTCTTCTTTGATATAATGAGAGCAACTAAGAATAGAGCAGGGAGGAAGAGCAGGAAGAAAAGATTAACATTAAACAGAGACATGAGGTGGGAGGGAAAGAGAGAGAAAAGGGGAATTGCATGGAAATGGAGGGAGACCCTCATTGTTATACTAAATTACATATTAGAGGTTGTGAATGGAATGGGAAAATAAACAAGGTGAGAAATGAATTACAGTAGATGGGGTGGACAGAGAAGATCCGAGGGGAGGGGAGGGGGGATAGTAGAGGATAGGAACGGTAGCAGAATACAACAATTACTAGTATGAAATTATGTAAAAATGTGGATGTGTAACCGAAGTGATTCTTCAATCTGTATCTGGGGTAAAAATGGGAGTTCATAAATCACTTGAAGCTAATGTATGCTAATGTATGAATATGTTATGTCAAAAGATTTGTAAGGTTTTGAACAACCAATAATAAAAAAAAGAACAGAGAGGCTGATTCAGTAACAACCTTTCATCCTGACCAGGTTGTTTGCCATGGAAGTTGACTTTTGCTCTCTCAGGTCCTTCAGTGGTGCCTATATCTTCTCCAGGGATCACTTCTGCATGAAACTTTGAGTTTTTCAACAGGTGGAAGATTCACTACATTCCTCTATTTTAGGACCAACACTGTCCCTGCTCTTCTGTAAAGTTAGATTGAGGGAACAGTGTATCGTTTCGCTTAATAACAGGTTTGATTTGGGTTAGGAATCATTCTGCTTGATGAATAATGGTATTGGGAACCTGTGATATTTATAAGAATATATAGGTGAAATATAAGTATGAAAACAGAAATCTAGGTAAGATTGGAATCCCACTAGGGCATTGCGCTCTTGATTGGGATACTTAGCTTTGATACATGTTCTGCATAGATGTTTCAGATAAATCAATAATCAATGGCATAGGACCTTGTACCTTGGATGATTGAATGTAGAAGTGAGTATCCACTCAAACTGGGATAGTCGGTAGGATTAGGAAGATATTCTGTAGGTTTCAGAAGAAGAGTGAGTACAGAAATTGTAACAAAAGTTCTTTAGCAATAGGGTATCACATAGACAGTGAATGTAAATGTCAGCACATGTGAAGTGTTAGTCAAAATTGTGAACTGGTGAAAATATTTAGGAAAGCAGACATCAATAGAGACATTAGGAAATCAGGGAAAGTATAAAGTGAGTGATAGGATTAGACATTTGCAACAGGGCTGAGGTTGAATACATAGTCTTAGGAAGAAACAAATATGTTGTCATAAATAGGATTGACATTTGAGAGCATTAGGCAACCTGGACATGAATGTTTTTAGTAATCCATGCTCACTTTCCATTTAGGCTTTGGTACAATCATAAGTGTGACCTCTGCTTTTTGTGTCCAGAATATTACTGTGATAAATGCATACGTAGATCAGGTGACATGAGTATTTCTTCCACCATTTCTGGGAGCAACATTTTGAAGACGAATAAATTAGTATTGGGGTTACAAATAGATGTACCCTGTGTCTATGAATGTAGAGATAATGCATGAATAGACCATACTGTGAATAAATAATATAATTGGTTCCAACTTTAAATAAAGGATTGAATTGATATCTGAATATATACAGAAAATCTTATATTGATATACAATTATTCATTCCAACCAGTAATACATCTAATGGTAATATTAGGGTTATGTTTTATCATGAAGAGTGTGTGAGTTTTGCTTCAAAATGATTATGGAAATCAAAAATAATGTGTTTGAAATGAAGTCTCATGAAAAGACCAGTCAAGAAACCTGGAGGAATACATGTGTTCTGAATCAGTAAATGACTGAAAGTGAATCAAATGCCTATAAATTTGTGAACTTATGGATGAAATATATGTCCTATGATGTTCGTAAACTATAGAAATTCTATTGTACCAGTGTTGAATAAAATGAACTTCAAAATACACATCATGTCCCATAGGAATCTACTTGCATTGATGTTAAACAGGGTCAGTTAATGTAGAAATATTAGGATTGTATGCACCATTCACTGAAGTTAGTTTTCAGTAATAGGAAACAAATATGTATTTCAGGTGGATGAATATTTCTGAGAATAATCTTGTGAAATGTTGATTATAAATCCACATACATGAACATGAATGAATTTAGGTAGTGTATATAAGACACATATATTTATGAACATGAATGAATTTAGGTAGTGTATATAAGACACATATATTTTATATTTGGAAAAAATTTGGAGAATATATATATATATATATATATATATATATATATATATATATATATATATATATATTAAAAAACACACACAGACAATAAAATGTAGCAATATATATGCTAATCGAAATTCTTCATGAAATGTACATCAGCCACAGATGCAAAAATATTTATTTTACCGAACATCGATTTATGTATAATGTTGTTCTACTAGGAGGCTCACCCATAGGTTGAATTTTCAGTTCCAACAGAGTTTAGGAGGAGTGATCTCTTCTCACAATTTGTATTTGCCAAGTCAGACACCTCAGAAGAATATACGTGTGATACCAGGTAAGATTCTATATGTGCATATAAAAATACATGTGCTTAATTGGCTACAGAGAAAGGGAGACAGGTATTCACATATTTGTTAACTTTAAAAACATGTGGAGAACTATTTCAGTTAAAAATTAGCTAGATTTATAACACCTACCCTATATCATTCAAAAGGCAAGTCCAACTATACACCATGCCTCCTCTGTACTGCTTGTATTTCCATTCTGTTTGGATTATTTTTCTCCATCATATTAGGATTAGTAGTCAGAGTCTAGTAGGTTATGGTTTAGTGTCAGGTGTCCGGGCCGGCTGGACACTTCAACGTGGGCGTTGAACCTTGTTGGGGAGGAATGAAGGGACAAGAGTGATGAGAGAAGACAGCAAGACAACAGTTCTGATCATGCTGAAAACTTTTATAGTTCTCACAGTGTATTTATATGCTGCGGATGAGAAAGCTCTCTTATCGGCAGTTGCTGGATGTCTTCACAGGGTGAGATAACCTCAGGATATTTTAGGAAGACGGATAGCCGCAGGATGTCTCAGGGTGATAGATGGCTGCGGGATGTCTCCCAGGCAGGAAATCTCGCAGGGGTCTATTTCTTGTAAGTGTCAGGCTATTCTTTGAAGGAGAACTTCCTTCTAGCCCCTGACATCTTCCCCCTTTCTTATATTAAATATTTGACCATACCTTACAGGCCAATGTTTTAGGGGGTTATAGAGGCTCTGTTTCTCTAACAGGCCTTAGAATATCTCCTGATCTGATCGAGCATGTTTACTAGGAGATTTCGTGGTGGCCTAGGCATGTTTTTTAAGGAGACGGCTTTGAGGGGGAAGCATGCCAACTGCCATGCACCAGAGCGTGTCACTCAGAAGACTTGGGTTTTGGGAACCATGGATCCATCCTCCTGCAGTCCTTCCTGCACCCTCTGTTATTATGGCCTAACGTCCTCACTCCATGGGTGTGTCCTCCCCCAAACAGAGGGGCCCATGGAGGACGAACCCTTATGGCAAGGGCAGAAGATGGTTGGTCAGAGCTGTTACTTAGAGTTTTATATAAGAAAGAGAGATCTGTGGGCATGTAACCTTAAGAAATAAGCTTGTGAGGAGGGTAGAACATCCTTTTAAATGTTGGCAGCACGGTCTTCCATATCCAGGCGATGATAGTGGACCTGTAGGGGCTTAGAGGCCAAAATATTAATCTGTTCTTTAATAAATTGTAACAGCCTGTTTATAATGCAGGGTCCTAGGGACACCATTAAAAGTAAACCCAACAAAGGGCCTAATAGGGGAAGAAGATAGGGCAGAAATCCATTAAGCCCAGTCCAGAGGGGATTTTCAAATATTTCCCTTCGTCTCTTTTCTAGATCTTCTTGAAGCTGCTTAATTTTAGTGCATACTATGCCAGAATTATTGGCATAAATGCAGCATCATTCCCCTAAGGCCAAGCAAATACCTCCCTGGTTAGCTGTCAGCAAATTTAAGCCTCGTCTTTTTTGAAGGAACACTTCTGCCAGGGAGTCTATTTGGTCCTGCAAATCTTTAATGGTTCATGATAGAGTTTTTATCAGTTGTTACTGATAGAGTTTATAATTTGTTGAGACAGGCGATGGTAAGAGTGAATAGACGTGCCTAAGCCAGTGTACCTGTGCCCACAGGAACTGTTATTCCAAGGCTGGCAGATTGTTGGCTGCATCTGAAAAAGAAGAAATTTTGTCCTCATGAGGAGTCCCTCTGTCCCTGTTTTGAGGTAAGTCATTAACCTGTTTAACCAGGAGTTCTGGTAACCATCTTGGGGCTGTTTGATCTTGGTCCAAAACATAAGCTGAGCCTCCTCCCCAGATGAGGACAGGATCTGGGCCTTTTTATTTATTTGTAAGGGGATTGTGTCACATAACAGGTGGGCGAACAGAATTGGACGAGGGATGGCAGTGTCTGTCTGCTGCCAAATGGCCTTCATTGTCTAGGGTAAGAAAAATAAGGGCAAATAATGCATTGTTAAGGCGATGCCTGGGTGTGGTAAATACAAGGGAGGAAGCCTTAAGGAGGGTTAGCCAAGTTTTTAAGGTAAGGTGGGCAAGTTCCACAATGCCTTGGCCCTGAGGGTTGTATGGAATTCCAGGAGTATGACAAATTTGCAAGGTAGCACAAAACTGTTTAAACTTGGCAATGGTATATGTAGGATAAATATCTGTTTTAATATGTATTGGTTTACCCATAACAGAAAAGGCTGAAACAAGATGAGAAAGGACATTTTTGGTAGCCTCTCCAGAATGTGGTGATGCAAAAATAAAGCCGCTGAAGGTATCTACAGAAATGTGTATATATATTTGGCTATTACAAATTCAAGAAAATGAGTAACATCCATTTGCCAAAACTGATCGGGCAGTAATCCTCGGGGGTTAACTCCCAAGTGTTGAATGGGGAGGGAGGCAGCGCAACTAGGGCATGCTTTTACTATTTCTCGTGCCTGTTGCCTGGTAATTTTACAAAGTAATCAAAGGCTCTGGAAATTTAAATGGTGTATATTGTGTAACTCCGTGGCCTTTTGAATGGAGCCAACAAAAATTGGAAAGATGGAACGAGTTGCTGCATCAGCTTGGGCATTACCTTGAATTAGAGGGCTGGAAAGATCAGAGTGTGCCCTTATGTGTCCTAAGAAAAATGGGTGTTGTCTGACCTGAATTAGCTGCTGAAGCTGGTGAAACAGAAAGGCCGCATTGTTAGAAGCCTTAATGGGGGGTGAAATCACCAGCAGGTGCACAGAATGAGCAATGTAGCCACTGTCTTTATAAATATTAACAGGATTATAAAAAATGTTATAAAAACTTGTGTTATGTCAAACAATTCCACAAACTGTGGTGACTGATAGACAGTATCAAAGGTGGTAGGCTGGTTATTGACAACAAAGACCGCTCGGCCATTACAGGAACCATCTGTAAAGACAGTAAGGGCTTGAGGAATGGGAGCATTTTGAGTAATTTCAGGAAAAGTAAATGGATGTAACTGGACAAAATGTAAAGGGGGATCATTGGGGAGGTGGTGATCAATTGTTCCCAAAAGCCTGATAGGGAAATACCTCATTCATCCCTTGTCTCTAGTAAAAATTGGGTTTGGTCCTTAGTATATGGAATAAAAATATTATCAGGGTCTTTGCCAAAATGTTGTAGAGAAATCAAATGACCTTTAAAAATAATAGAAGCTACCTGAGCAAGATAAACAGTAATAACCTTCGAGGATGTGGTGGGTAAATGGACCCAAAACAAGGGGCAGTCTTTATTATTAAAATGTGGATCTCGCTGCCAAAATATTCCTGTGGGTGTATGAGGAGTGTGTAAAATAACCAGAACCAGAGGAAGGTTATAAGAAATTTGCGTAACAAATTGTTGGGCAATGGCTTCTGTGACTTGGTTTAATGCCTGTTATGCCTTGGGAGTAAGATTTTGAGGGGAGGAGGGGTGGGAATTACCTCTCAAAATATCATTAAGGGTCAAAAGTACACAAGTGCATAATTTTAAATATGTTATTAGCCATTGAATATGCCTCAGTAATTTCTGAAAATCTTTAAGGGTGTGAAGATGGTCCACACGTAGTTGTATTTTAGAAATTTGGATCTGATTTCTGTAGAATTTTAAGGCACAAACTTTTATAAGAGTCCTGTGTTTGAACCTTATTAGGAGCTATCTGTAGTCCCAAGGTAGTGAGGATTTTGTAAAAGTCCAAGTAACAATTATTAAGATCATGGGTATTAGGTGCAGCAATTAACAAATCATCCATATAATGTAAAATATAAATTTGTGGCCCTCGCTCTCTCACAGGGTCTACTTCTTGAGCAACGTATTTTTGGCAAAGAGTAGGGATGTTGGCCATACCTTGGGGAAGAACCTTCCATTGAAGTCTCTGCATAGGGCCCTGAATATTAATGCAAGAAAGACTAAAGCCAAAATAGGGTCTATCCACAGGATACAAAGGAATGGTAAAAAAGCAATCTTTTAAGTCCATAACCATTTTACAATAGTTTTTGGAAATAGCAACTGGTGTGGGAATGTCTGGCTGTAGTGCTCCCATCGGGAGTATAACTTTATTAATGGCACACAAATCTTGTAAAAGGCGCCACTTGCCTGATTTTTTCTTGATAACAAAAATAGGAGTGTACGATGGTGAGGTTGAGGGCTCTACATGGCGGGCTGCCAGCTGTTCCTTCACTAACATGGAGGCAGCCTCCAAATTTTCTTGGGTAAGGGGCCACTGATCCACCCACACAAGAGTCTGAGTCTCCCAAATAATTTTATCTCCATGGGAACAGGAGCGTCAGGAACCGACACTAAAAATCCAAATATCCAAGTCCATATGTATTTTTTTTTATTGGTTGTATAGGCTCCACCAGTCCTTGTCTCAGCCTCCCAAGGCCTGTACCAGGGACAAAATTCATACGGAGCATTTGATGAGTCACCATGGAATTGGGACTGGCAAGAATAACTTCTATTTGACTCAAAATATCTCCAGCCCATAGGTAAACAGGGAGGTCAGGAACAACGAAAGAAGTGACAGTTCCCTTATTACCCTCTTTATCAGTCCAGCTAAGAGCAGTAGAGCTGACCAGAGGATTTTTTGACTTTCCTATCCCTTTAAGGTCAGTCAAGGATGGGGTGAGGGGCCAACCTGATCTCCAGTATTTTTGAGAAATAATTGTCGCATCAGCTCCAGTAAGTACAATTGCTTGGTATTCCTTTCCTTCAATAAGTAAGGTAAGGGTGTGTCTAATATGAGAAATGGGATGAACCCAATATACCTCAGAGGAGCCCAAGGAGGCAGTCCCCCACAGTAGGTTTGGGAGGTGGAAATGCCCCTTAATCTAAGGGAAGAAGTATTAATTGTGCAAGACTTTTTCCTCCTGGGATGGCCACAACTCTATTAATAACTGTGGCCATTATTTTTATTTCTCCAGTGAAATCATTATCATTAATGCCAGGGAAGACCTGAACACCTTGTAAGGTAGTAGAGGCTCTTCCAAGAATAAGGGCACACGTATGAGATGGAGGGGCACCCATAATTCCAGTTGGTATTATCTGGGGCCCTTGCATTGAGTCTAATATTGTATCAGTTTTGGCACAGAGGTCCAATCCTGCACTGCCCGGAGTGGGTAGTTGGAGGGAGCCAATTGTGGAGAAGGATTTTGAGGTAGGTTGGGAGTTTGGGAGGGAACAAACCTCATTGCCCCAGGGAGTTTCCTGAGAAGTAGGAAGAAATAGGCTGTCTGAGGGCATTTGTCATTGATCTACACTCACTGGCCCAGTGATGACCTTTACCATATCAAGGACAAAGTGTAGCTGGGGTCGGTTTAGCTCCAGTTTGAGGAGACACTATTCTTACTCTTTGTTTGCCTGTCGGACACCTGCGTGCAAAATGGCCTGGTTGTTTACAAGTAAAGCAAGTACTTGAGCCAGTATTGTAAAAGGCCTTGGTAAATGCGGCACTAATTTGAGACCCATTGCATGGGCTGCACCCACGCCTGCACAGATTCTAATAAAGTCAGAAAGTTTCCCTTTATCCTTATGATGTCGAAGAACATCCTGACATGCCGGGTTGACATTTTCAAAGGCAAGATGTTTTACAAAGGTGCTTTCGCTTTCGCTTGGTCCAAGCAAGCATTCCACAGCTAGGTAAAGCCGGGGAACAAAGTCGCTATAAGGCTCATCGGGCCCTTGTCGAGTTCTTGCCAGGGAAGTGATAGCCGAGGCCCTTTCAGGGAGGCATCTCCAAGCAACTAAGCCAGCCATCTAAATCTGCGCAAAAAGTCCAGCAGGGAAACGTGCCCGTTTAGTTTTAGTGTCAAAAGTTGCATTGCCCACTAGCTTAACATAAGTCCAGGATTTAGAGGAGGCCTTTGTTAATTTTTTTTGAGTAGTTTCTGACAGGGCTCTTTGAAATCTGCATTCCATAGCAGGAAGTCTCCGGCACTGAGGGCAGCTAGGTCTAAAAATTTCCAATCATTGGGAGTAAGAAATTGTGTGCTGCAGCTTTCTAATAAAGCCAACGTATAGGGCACAGTGGGGCCATAGTGAGCACAAGCCTTTTTAAGTTTTTCAAGAAAATGGAGGCTAAATTTTTTGTAGACACTCTGGGTTCCTTCCTGCCTAGGGGTGAACTCCTCATCCTCTAAGTCCTGATCTCCTTGATCCATTTCCCCCGCTTCCTCCTCTTTTTCCTCTTCTAAGTCTTTGACCTCAGCCTGGGCAGGCTTATCTATCTGACTGGTGGTGACTGGAAGGCGAGCACAGGCCGATGGAGCGGCTTCGCCTTTGTATTAGACCACTGTGGGCCAGCTTGTGTTGACTCCATTCCTAAGGCTAATGAAGAGAGCTCAGAGTCAAGGGATCTTTATTCTTTTAAAAATTGGATCTGTTCCTGTCCATGTTGGAGAGACTCTCTCAAGGGAGCCAGGTTAGGCAAGGGAAGTGGGGAAAAAATATCTGGGGGGACATTTGGCCCCTGAAGGGCCAGAGCACAAAAGGCAGGAGGGATATAGGAGGGAGGGGAATGTGTAAGTCCTATAGTCTGTGGCAGGGTCCTGAGAGGTGGAGAGTCTTCTGAATGGTAGCGAGCTGCTTCCTTCTCCAAGGTAGCCTCCTCCCCAGGGGTCAATGTTTCTCCGGGATTTAAAACTGCATAAAGGCGGTTGGAAACCATTGGAGCCTTATTCATTAGGGTGGGATTTTGAGGAAGATCAGGAAGGTCCCAGGGTCCTGGGGAGACTAAGAAGGGTCTATGTCTATACTAACTGATGGGCATGCCGAGAAGGGACGAGAGGTCTTTTGCATAGTCTCTTCCCCAATCCTGACAAGTATTAAGGTACCATTGTCAAAGGGTGAACTTTTAAGAATTTCACTAATTTATTTCCAGAAAGAAAAGGTAGGAACAGGCACTTTTTCTGGGCCAAAGGATTCATAATAATCTTTTAAAATGTCTCCTACTCTAAGCCATCTTTTACCATCAATGGTACCTTCAAGGGGAAACCATGGAAAAAATTCTTCGATGTATGAAAAGAAAAATATTAAGTCATTTTTCTTAACACGTGCCCCCCATGTATTTAAGGATTCCTTGTGGCCTGACAAAAACAAATCATGTGACGAAACTGCTTGTCCCATGGTGGGTCACTCACTGTGCGTCATCCCCACTCTCCTCCTGGATCTGTCTCTCAGTGGTGTCTGCTGAGGCAATCGCGAGCTCCACTTGTCCAAATCTTCCAGGAGGACAGGGTTCCCCCTCAGTCAAAGGCTCGAGCCCCAGTCGTTGGGCGCCAGTTGTCCTGGCCTGCAGGACACATCAAAGTGGGTAGCAAACCTAGGTGGGGAGGAATGAAGGGACAAGAGACACGAGAGATGACAGCAAGACAAAAGTTCTGATCAAGCTGCAAACTTTTATTGTTCACACAGAGGAATTTATATGCTGGAGATTTGAAAGCTCTCTTATCAGCAGTTCCTGGATGTCTTCACAAGGTGAGATAACCTCAGGATATTTCAGGAAGACAGATGGCCACAGGATGTCTCAGGAACACAGATGACTACAGGATGTCTCCCAGACAGGATGTCTCCCTGGGGGCTGTTTCTTGTAAGTGTCAGACTATTCTTTGAAGGAGAATTCCTTCTACCCCTTACAGTCAGGGATTCAGTATTTCAAATGGAAAATTGGAGAAAGAATCCAATGTGTATGCAAATATGTGCTACCCAAAAATCTTCCCACTCTCATCCAGAACAATGCCTTGACATTACCTTCACCCCAAGTAAGACACAATTAGAGGAGAAGAGTTAGAAAATCTGTGAATACACATCACGAATGGAAAATGCTCAGGAGTTCACAACCTTGGAGGTGGTAGAGGAGTTTCCAAATGTAAGGGAGAGGGTAAAACTCCACAAACATGGAGCTCTGCTAGACTAAAGACTTTTTGAGAAACTGCCTCTGAGGTTGGGCACTTGAAATATATGTTGTTGTCAGGAGCTTTAGCTCCCTTTGTAGTGAGACCATCAAGCTGGGTCTGCATGTATGTGACCTGGAGGACATGGTTTCTTATTTTCCAAAGGACATGAGGCAGCAGTGCTGAATTCTCTCTTTGTAGGTAAACTGTTGTCACTGAGTGCTAAGTGTCTTCCAGTTTGGAAGCCATTTGCTCATCCTCCAATTTTGTTGTGTTTCTTGCAGCTGCACTGGGAGTTTGGTATTTGCTTCATGAAATACGAAGAGTTCAACTGGGACACAGTACTGGAGGGAGTTCTGTCACATGTGATGGGTAAGGGTCTGCGGGAGAATGCACCAACCAGGCTTCTATCCCACATAGCTTGCCCCCTTCACAATAGCAATCTGATTCTAAACATTGCACTGAAACCTCTCCATATAACAACATACCTTTACATACAAGGGTCTGGGGGCTGCACCATGTCAGTCACAAACCATTTGAAAGCCAATGGCAGATCCACATCACCCAACCACAAATGTTTTAACACACACCTTCACACCACTTCTCTAGGCCGACTACTCAGCAGGGTCCAAATTACTGCCATCTCTGTTCTACACCATTTTCCTGAAACCCAATCAAACAGGCACTGTCTGGTATACTCGTGATCATCAATAGAACATCCAAAGATTCTACAGTGCAAAGTGGTCATGGGAATTTCAAAAATTTCATGGTAATTATCAGACATTTTTCAAGGATGAAGTTGGAGGCACTGTGGGTTTCAATTCATTCAGGAACCATTAAATGGAGAGGAAGCTCATTTCATTGAAAATTCTGGAGAATTCTAACAGGCAAGGCTTCCCAAAGACAGGCAAAAAGGTCACATAAAGCCAGGCGTTTGAGGTCTACAAGGTGTGGTCCATGTGTGTTTTGACTTGCAACTATGGCTGCCAATTCTTTAAGAATAAAATTATGTGATATTCTTCCTGAGATTCCCAGTGCTCTGTGGAAAGCCACCCTGGGCCTAGATCTCAGTTTCCAAGGGCAACTCTCATGTGTGGCATCCTAAAATCCCAACACAATACATGGCAATACTTATTTGAGGTCCATTCCAAAACTCAGTCTCTAAGGGGAATCACACCAGTGTTCAAGACCAGGTGGACCCATCATCTTTTCTAACAGCCTCAAAAATGACCACAATTAAAACCAAAACACTTCCACATGGCCCTCATCTTCTTTCATATCGACACTCATCATAATCTCAGGCTGCAGTTTTCACAGCCAAGGACAGTATCCAAAATAAGGTCCCTTGCCCACATTTGCCTAAAGTCAATGTGGCTGGGAAACCCTTCTAGTGAACCAGGAGTGATCAAAGAGGCCTGCCCTTAATACAGCTCTGATTCTCCATTTTGAGGCCTAATGAATGTGGGGTTTAGATTCTTTATGTTAATTGGAGTCATGAGAAACCTATGAACGTATGATCTAGTCTCTGCAGGGCTTTGAAGAACTCATTTGACCCAAAGGATCCCTATTCTCATAGATGGACGTCAGGAACCTTACAGAGGAAGGTGAGAGACTTCATCCACAATGACTGCTCTTTTGGCTCTTTTGGTTTTGGATGCAAACGTGGGATGCTTCTTTAGATCCATCAGGTGCTAAGAATCTAAGCCATAGCCTCACACAGGGCCAAGAGGCTGATTCAGACACATCCCTTTCCAAAGCAATTAAGCAAGGAGCCACAGATGATGCCCATTCATTTCCATTTGAAAACTCTTTTCTTCAGGCTTCCCAAAGGGGTGGCCTGAGGCAAAAAACTTCCTGACATTCAGAGCAACAGAACAATAGGTAATTAAAAGTACCAAAGCAGGGTTTCTTCACTGAGACTTGTCAGAAGCCAGTGGTGAGCCACTATCTGTTTTCTCATACAAGCCCCCTCTTCAGAGCTTTCCTGGCATATGGCCATTCTCACATCTGTAGGTACCAAGATAGGCTGACTCTGTCCTTGGTAATTCAAAACTAGTGACACCACTGGGAGTGGGACTGGGACTGGCTCTGTGTGCTTGGCTTCCTGGATGCCAATTTCCATCACCGAGGAAGTGATGTGAGGTCACTTCCTTCAGGATCTGAATGAGGTCACTGCCTTGGCAACCACTTTGTCCTAACAGTTGCTTCCAAGGGTCCCATGAGATGGAGGCTTCCCCTACTTAATGTGACAATTTCACAAGTTAAAATGGTATATCAACCATTGGCACCCGGGAACAGCTCTCCATACAGGCCTGATTTGTCCATCTTCTCTACATTAAGAAGAGAGAAGCTGATTAAGACACAACCCTACATCCTGACCAGGTTGTTTGCCATTGAAGATGACTTGTGGTCTCTCAGGTCCTTCATAGCTGCCTACATATTCTCCAGGGATACTTTCAGCATGGACCTTTGAAGTTCTCAGCAGGTAGAGGATCCCTACATTTCAGTATTATAAGACCACCTCTGTCCCTGCTCTTCTGTAAAGTAAGATTGAGGGAACACTGTATGTTTAGGGTTAATAACAGGTTCAATTTGGATTAGGAATCATTTTCTGGATGAATAATGGTATTGGCAACCTGTGAAATTTATAAGAATATAGAGGTGAACTGTGTGTATGAAAATAGAAATCCAAGTAAGATTGGAAGCCCAGAAGTGCATTGGGCCCTTGATTGTGATACTGAGCATTGAATTACATTCTGCACAGATGTCTCAGATAAATTGATATACAATGGCATAGGACATTATACCTTGGATGATTGAATGTAGAAGCGAACATCCAGTCAAAAAGGGATAGTCAGTAGGAATAGGAAGATAGTAGGTAGGTATAGGAAGAAGGGTGAGTGTATGATTTGGAACAAAATTTCTTTAGCAACAGGGTTTCGGATAGAAAATGAATTTAAATGTCAGCACATGTGAAGAGTCTGTCACAATGATGAAGTGGGAAAAATATGTAGGTAAGCAGATATCAATAGAGACATTATGAAATCAGGGTTGAGTTTGAATATGCAATCTTAGGAAGAAACAAATATGTAGTCATCAATAGGATTGACATTTGAGAGCATAAGTAATCTTGGACATGGATGATTTTAGTAATCCATGTTAATTTTCCATTTTGGCTTTGGTACAATCATAAATGTGAACTTTGAATTTAGTGTCCAGAATATTTCTGTGAATAAATGTATATGTAGATCAGGTGACATGAGTATTTCTTCCACCATTTCTGGGAGCAATATTGACTGACTACTTCTGATTGATAGGTACAGATTCTTTATGTGAATTGGAATCATGAGAAACCCAAGCACCTCTTCAGGGATTGAAGAACTCATATGACCCAAAGGATCCCTATTCTCAATTGATGGAGGTCAGGAATCTAACAGAGGAAGGGAAGATACTTCATCCAAAATGACTGAACTTTTTGCCATTTTGGTTTTGGATGCACACATGGGATCTTTCTTTAGATCCATCAGGTGCTGAGAATCTAAGTCACAGCCTCACACAGGGCCAAGATGCTGATTCAGACACATCCCTTTCCAAAGAAATTTAGCAAAGAGCCATAGGTGATGCCCATTCATTTCCATTTGAAAACTGTTTTCTTCAGGCTTTACAAAGGGTTAGCCTGAGGTAAAGAACTTCCTGACATTCAGGGCAACAGAAAAATAGGTAAGCAAAAGGCCCAAAGCAGGGTTTCTGCACTGAGACTTTCCTGGTCACACTGTCCCTGCTCTTCTGTAAAGTTAGATTGAGGGAACAGTGTATGGTTAGGGTTAATAAAACGTTCGATTTGGGTTAGGAATCATTCTGCAGGATGAATATTCGTACTGGGAATCTGCAATGATTACAAGAATATATAGGTAAAATAAAAGTATGAAAACAGAAATCTAGGCAAGATTTGAAGCTCAGATGGGCATTGGGCCCTTGAGTGGGTTACTTAGCTTTGAATTATGTTCTGCACAGATGTCTCAGATAAATCGATATACAATGACATAGGACCTTGTACCTTGGATGATTGAAAGTTGAAGAGAACATCCAGTCACAAAGGGAAAGTCCGTAGGTTTAGGACGATAGTCTCTAGGTTTAGAAACAACAATGAGTATAGGATTTCGACCAAACGTTCTTTAGCAATTGGTTTTCAATAAGAGAGTGAATGTAAATATCAGCACATGTGAAGAGTCAGACACAATGATGAAATGGGGAAAATATGTAGGAAAGCAGATATCAATAGAGACATTAACAAATCAGGCAATGTATAAAGTGAGGGATAGGATTAGACATTTTCAACAGGGTTGAGTTTGAATATATAATCTTAGAAAGAAACAAATACATAGGATTTATCAATAGGATTTACATTTTAGAGCATTAAGCAACCGGGACATGGATATTTTTAGTAATCCATGCTCACTTTCCTTTTAGGCTTTGCTACAATCATAAGAGTGACTTTTGCTTTCTGTGTCCAGAATATTACTGTGTTAAAATTTATATGTAGATCAGGTGACATGAGCATTTCTTCCACCATTACTGGGAGCAATACTTTGAAGACGTATAAATATTGGGGGAACAAAGTGGAGTACCCTGTGTCAATGGATATAGACATAATGTATGAATAGACGATACTGTGAATAAATAATATAACTGGTTCCAACTTTAAATAGTGGATTGATTTGATATCTGAAAATATACTGGAAATCTTAAACTGATATTCATACATTCACTACAACCAGGTATACATCTAACGGTAATATTAGGGTTATGGTTTATCATGAAGAGTGTGTGAGTTTTGCTTCAAATATGATTATGAAAATCAAAAATAATGTGTTTGGAAAGAAGTCTCATGACAAGACCAGTCAAGAACACTGGAGGAATATATGTGTTCTGAAGCAGGAGGTGATTGAAATTGAAACAAATGCCTATAAATTTGTGAACTTGTGGATGAAAGATATATCATATGATGTGCATAAACTGAAGAAATAGTAATGTACCACTGTTTAATAAAAATGAACCGCAAAATACACATCATGTCCCATAGGAAAATGCTTGCATTGATGTTGAACTTGGTTTTACTGTAGAAATATTAGGATTTGTGTGCACCATTCACTGAAGTTAGTCTTCAGTACTAGGAAACAAATCTGTATTTAAGGTGGATGAATATTTCTGAGAATAATCTTGTGAAAAGTTGATCATAAATCCACATACATAAATATGAATGATTTTAAGGAGTGTATAATAAGATTCATATATTTCATATTTTGAAAAATTTGGAGAGTATATATATATATATAAATAAATATATATATATACACACACACACACACACACACACACACACACACAGAGACAGACATTTAAACTAGCAATATATTTGCCAATTGAAATTCATCATGAAATATGTAACATCCACAGGTGCAAAAATATTGATTTCACTGAAAATGGATCTATATATAATGTTGTTCTAATAACAAGCTCACCCATAGGTTGAATTCTCAATTCCAACAGTGTTTAAGAGGAGTGATCTCTTCTCATAACTTGTACATGCCTAGTCAGCAACCTCACAAAAATGTACGTTTGATAACAGGTAGGATTCTATATGTGCATATAAAAATACATGTGCTGAATAGTCTACAGAGAAAGGAGACACCAATTTGTTGAGAGCCACAGCTTAAGGGGCCCCATCAAACTTCCAGTTACCAGCAACATTCCCCTGCGAGATGATTATTGGCTCACAGCGGCCCCAGCAACATCTAGCTGATTGGCTCCTCTGTGGTGATGCACAATGGAGATGCTCATTGAGCTTTTTCCCCGCTCTTTCCGACTGCCAGCTGATGATTGGCTCACAGCAGCCCCAGCAACATCAAGCTGATTGGCTCCTCTGCGATGATGCACATTGGGCAGTTTCCCTGCCCTTTCAGACCACAGAGCTGCTCATTGTGGGACTTTTTTGGCTCCACCCACCTGACCCAGCCATATGGCCTCAAGAGCAGGAGGATTGTGGGAGGTGGAGAGGCTTGTGGGTGTGCCAGAAACTTTGCAAGGAAGCCAGTGGTGGCAGTTGGGCTCTGAGGGTTTTTCCTAAGGAGCTGTTTTGCTTGGCGTGTGTGGTTCTAAAAATAAACTTTGTTTCTTTTGAAAAGTCGCTCTTGAATCGTGCCCAGCCAGACTGCAGCATTTGGTAGCTCGCACGGGGAGCCACTGAGGGTAAGTGATAAGGTAAACTGCTAGCCCCTGAGGGAAGGGCGAGAGGATCGGTAGCCATTTTAAGATTCCTCTTTTGTTTTGCTTCACTTTTGTTGCCTGTCCATGGAGATGAGTGAGATGGATGAAAAACCGCTCACATCTGAGAAAAAAATTATTTACTTCTGAGGAACAGATAGGGAGAAAGGACGGATGCACATGTCAGTAGGATATAAAGGCTATAATGACTTTTTGTTGTTCCCTTTTTATTTTATTCTGTCTCGGTTTTGTTTGGCATCGTCTTGTTGGGTTGTATTATAGTAGAAATACAGGATCAGAAATTAGTAAAAAAACAAACTGAAAGAGTGTTAAGTAAATTGTTAGAGGAAGGAGGCACCTCAGTAAAGTCAAGGACAGTCAGGGCATACGTTGATACAATACAAAAATGTAGCCCATGGATTTTTAAGGAGTTATTAAATATACCCAATGGAACCATCATGGTGAAGATTTAAAAGGGGGTAAAAGAACAGCCCAGGGACTCTGACAGTTGGCACATTGCCATTGAGGACGTTTATATCTGGTTTGCTTAGTCCAAAGACTTCAGATCAGACAAAGATAGAGGAACAAAGCTTAGGTCAGAAAAAGCCATCAGGGGCAAAGTTACAAAAGGAGACTGCTACTAACAACTTTCAATAACTAGAGGGCGTAAGTGTCCAACCAACAGCGCCTCCTCTACAGGAGACTGTTACTAACACCTTTCTATCACCAGAGTATGTAAATGTCCAAATAACAAGGCCACCTCCATATGCTAGGAGGCCCCCAAACCCCGCAGTTGATAGTTCGGTTCCTGAGACAGGATCTCAAGTATTAACATGCCCTGTATTTGAGGTAGGAGGGCAGCGAATTCACCATGCTTTAAATTTCAAAATAGTGAAGCAGCTAAAAGGGGCTGTAACAACCTATGGTCCTCAAGTACCCTTCATTGTAAGCTTGGTCGAATCCATTAACAACTTGAATATGATGCCAGTAGATTGGGCTAATATGTGTAAAGCTGTGCTAAATGGAGGTCAATACCTTTTATGGAAGGTTGCCAATGAGGAATTTTGCAAGGAGACGGCTAGGTGAAATGCAGAAGCTGGTTATCCTCAGAGAAATCTAGATATGTTGTTAGGAAAGGGACCTTATGAGGACCAGCAGCAACAAATTGCATATGATCCTGGCGTATACGCACAAATTGCTGCAGAGGCGGTTAGGGCATGGAAGACTTTACAAGGACATGGAGGTTTACAAGGTCAATTATCTAAGGTAATACAAGGAGCTAATGAATCTTACACTGAATTTGTAGATAGGCTTATTCAAACAGCTACCAGAGTTTTGGGGAATACAGAACAAGCAATGCCATTAATAAAAAACTGGCTTATGACCAAGTGAATCGTAGGTGCAGAGATATCACTAGACCATGGAAACATGAAGATTTAAACACATATATTAAATTATGTAAAGACATTAATGAATAAGAGGAAGTCATGGCAGCTGCAGTAAAACAGGCTTTAGATGCCAGAGACATCAATGAACAAGGGCAATTTGTGGCAGCTGCATTAAACAGGCTTTAGATGCAAGGCCAGGAACATGCTACAATTGTGAACAAACAGGACATTTTAAAAGGAATTGCTCCATAGGAAGAGGGTTTAACAAAAATAGGTACCAAAGGAGTAGAATACTGGGTATTTGCCCACGATGCCGTAGAGGGAGACATTGGGCTAATGAATGCCGTTCTCAAACCACCATAGAGGGTACTTCATTATCAAAAACGAACAAGGACTAGCTGTTTATCCACGATATCATTTTAGAAAGGCACCGGGCTCCATTGCCAAAAAATGGACAGGGGAGCCCAATGCTCTGGGGCCCAAAACCACAAATATACGGAGCACTGGAGGAACCCAGCAACCCCATCAGTGTAGTGCCCAGGACACATTGTGCATCAGACGCCTCATCAGACAAATCAGAGGGAGCGCAGGGTTAGACATCTGCACCTCCGTCAGATCAGTACTAACTGTAGAGATGGGGGTTCAAATCATTCACACATGGTGAAAGGACCTCTTCTCAAAGGAACAGTAGGCTTATTATTGGGACGCAGCTCTTCTAATCTAAAAGGACTTATGATAAGTCCTTGGGTAATTGATCCCGATTATGAAGGTGAAATAAAATTTATAGCCAGTTCTCCAAAGGACATATCAGTAATTTCACCAGGAGATAGAATAGCACAGTTACTAATAATACTCAGTCTGCATGATAAATTTTCCAGTCGTGCTGTAGAAAGAGGTTCCAAGGGATTAGGCTCCACAGGTGTAGATTTGGTTATGCTTTCTTTAAATTTAGATTCTCGCCCCAGGCTAAAACTAAATATTCAAAGACACGAATTCAATGGGCTACTTGATACAGGTGCAGATGTTAGCATTGTCTCTCATCAAGAATGGCCAAAACATTGGCCATTACAACAATACACTCAAACATTTTGAGACCTAGGAGTGGCAACTAATCCCCATAGAAGTGCAATGGTATTGGATTGGAAGGATCCTGAAGAATGTGAAGGAACTATACAGCCATATGTATTGGATAATCTTCCCGTAAATTTATTGGGATGAGATGTCCTAGATCAATTAGGTTTGACATTAACAAATAACATCAATCAAAATGTACACACTATTATGGCTAGAGAAGGTTTTAGGAAAGGAAAAAGATTAGAAAAACAAGAACAAGGTATAGCAGCGCCAATACAAATAGACCAAGCAACAGACAGACATGGGTTGGATTTTCAGAAAGGGCCACTGAGACAATAAAAATTACTTGGAAATCAGAAAGACCAGTATGGCTTCTTCAGTGGACCCTGACTAAAGAAAAGATACAAGCAGCCCAGTTCCTGGTCAAACAACAATTAGCGGAAGAACATATACAACCTTCTGTATCTCCCCATTATACTTTCATTTCTGTCATCAAAAAGAAATCTGGTAAATGGAGATTATTGCAAGATTTAAGAGCCATTAATAATGAGATGGTTATTTGGGGACCTGCTCAATCAAGGATTCCTCAATTGTCTGCTTTGCCAAAAACTTGGTATGTTTTAGTTATACATATTAAAGATTGTTTTTTTTTTTTTTTTCATTTCCAATTCTTCTTGAGGATAGTCCAAGTTTTGCATTTACTATCCCTGCACTGAATCATGAAGGTCCTGATCAGAGGTATGAGTGGAAAGTACTCCCTCAAGGGATGGCTAACAGCCCAACTATTTGTCATATTTATGTTAACAAAGTAATCCAGCCACTTAGAAATCAAAATCCTGAACTACAAATATTTCACAATATGGATGATGTGTTATTAGCACACAAGTTAAAAACCCATTGCTAGAATGTTATGCCACACTTACAAACTTATTAAAAAATTATAATCTAGGGATATCAATTGATAAAATACAATTAAATTTTCCAATTAATTATTTAGGAGTTCTATTATCCTCAACCATGGTCAGTCCACCAAAAATTCAAATACGAGTAGATCAACTCAAATCAATTAATGACTTTCAGAAGTTATTAGGAGACATTAATTGGATAAGGCCTTATCTAGGTATACCAACAGGACAGTTGGGACCTATATTTGATATCCTAAAAGGTCCATCTGATCCAAATTCACCCAGAATGTTTACGCCTGAAGCAATAAAGGCATTAAAAATCATTGAAACATATATGGGAAATATGCATTTGGATAGATTTGATAAAATAATGCCTTTATTATTTATTGTACTACCAACAAAAAATATTCCTACAGGAGTATTTTGGCAAGAAGGTCCATTATTATGGATACATTTATCTTATTCTTCTAACACTATTATTACTAGGTATCCTGAGGCTGAGGGACAATTAATACTCATAGGAATAAAAGCAGCAAAGGGAGTGTTTGGAATTTCTCCCAATAAAATTATTACTCCATACACTATGAATCAAATTGATGAATTAGCTAATGAGTTAAATACTTGGGCAATAATCATGTGTAAATCTAATGTTTTATTTGATAACCACTTACCATCTAATCTTTTATTGTCTTTTGGGTCATTGCATCCTGTAATTTTTCCAAAAATTACAAGAAAACTCCTATCATGAATGCTCCAAATATATTCACTGATGGGTCAAATAATGGTACAGCAGCAATAGTTACACCTGATCAAATTTTTACATTTTTAGCACCCCAAAAATCAGCTCAAAAGGTAGAGCTTAATGCAGTATTATAAGCTTTTGTGATGTTTAAAGATTCTGTGTTTAATTTATTTTCCAATAGTCAGTATATAGTTAATGCTATAGTATCTCTTGAAGATGCTGGTAGGATTTCCCCTTCCTCTACTGTTTTCTTTTTCCTTTCCAGTATACAAAGTCTAATCTGGGACAGAAAATATCCATTCTTAATAGGACATATCTGGGCACATACAGGATTTCCTGGAGCCCTTAGTTTGGGCAATGATTTAGCAGGTAAAACTACACATGACATACATACATATTTTCTGTACACTAGAAGAAGTTATAAATTTTCATAAAAAGTTCATTATCAATGCTAATACTTTACAAAAGCATTTTAAAATAACTAAGGAACAAGCTAGACAAATAATAAAACAATGTCAAAATTGTGTGACCATTTTACCACATTTTAATCTTAGAGTCAATCGTAGAGGATTGATACCTTACCATATATGGCAGATGGATGTCACACACTTGCCAGAATTTGGAAAATTAAAATATTTGCATGTTACAGTTGATACTTCTTCTGGATTTTTGATGGGCTCCCTTCATGGGGGAAAAAAACTAAAGATGTTATAGCTCATTGCTTACAAAATTTTGCCACTGTGGTCATTCCAAAGCAGTTAAAAACTGATAATGCCCCCGGTTATACTTCTACCTCTTTTAAACCATTTTGCTCATCATTTGGCATTACTCATATATCAGGAAACCCATACAATCCACAGGGACAAGCCATATTTGAAAGAGCTCATCACACTATTAAAATGTACTCATTAAAGTAAGAAGACAGAATTGGGAAGGGATATAAATTCCCCAAAGATAAACTTAAAATAACCCTTTTTACTCTAAACTTTTTAAATTTGGATTTTCAGGACTTAGTGCTGCAGAAAGGCATAAGTGTCCAAAAAATGTGTATAAGCCCGAGGTACTTTGGAAGGATATTCTAACAGGACAATGGAAAGGTCCTGACCCATTAATTTTCTGGAGTTGGAGGTCTGTTTGTGGGTTTCCACAGGAAGAACAGCAGCCGATTTGGATTCCAGAGAGATTAACTAAGATCCCGACCCAGTGATTGCCTGGAGTCGGGGGTCTGTTTATGTGTTTCCACAGGGAGAACAGCAGCCGATTTGGATTCCAGAGAGATTAACTGAAGCGATTTCGATAGACCAAAATAAGATGATTTGGCTCAAATCCATAACAGCTGATATCCAAAACTCCAGTTTGGCTATCCTTACATCTGCGACAGAACAGGGATGCTTTTTTCAATATCTATTTTATTATTGCCCTTTCTCAAATCATGAAGTTCTCTTTTGTTTTTTTGAGCTCATACAGACCTAGGTTAATGTTTTGCTTATCAGTTCTATTTTTTGACTGTAGAGTTTTTAAACATTGCAATGATGATTTCACATGTAAAATGTTATAAGGCCTTTACTATTATATTATGTGTTGTATGTATTTATTATGTGTGCACACTTGTGTTTTGTGTTATATATTTGAATGTGCGTATGTCCATATATCACATATGATGAGTGCTAATGAAATAATATATCCATTTTTTTTATTCACGTGAATTAAATTGTTTAATTTAAATTGGGTAAACAACTGTTCAGGATTGTTTTAATATGTGAAAAAATAGGAGGTTAACAGACGTGTTTGTTTACTTTCACTTTTCCTTTTCATTATATTTAATTATTCTCTTCAAGATAACGTAAAATGTTAAGAAAATTGTTTTCTTTTAGTGCCTTCAGGAATGTTACAGAATTTTTTCTTTAGCCATTATTGCCAGAATTCCTATCTTCATCCCAGTGCCGGTGAAGACAAAGATAAAATCAATCTACAGATTCTGCAATAGCCATCACTGAACTGCTTGTAGAACTTGCCTGGATTATGTATCACTTGTATGCATTGTGAACTCACTTGTATGCATTGTGAACTATCTGCTGGTGCAGCGAATTGTGGCAGTGTTGGGGTACTTATGCTGATGCTGTCATCAGTGATAGAATTTTTCCAATAGGAGCCATCAATTGACTTGGTGTATCTTCCCTATTCTCACTTGATAGAGGTCAGGAAACTTACAGAGGGAGGCGAAAGACTTCATCAGCAATGACTGCTCTTTTGGCAATTTTGGTTTTGGATGCACGCATGGGATTTTTCTTTAGATCTATCAGGTTCTGAGAATCAAAGCCACAACCTCACACAGGGCCAAGAGGCTGATTCAGACACATCCCTTTCCAAAGTAATTAAGCAAAGAGCCACAGGTGATGCCCATTCATTTTAATTAGAAAACTGTTTTCTTCAGGCTCCACAAAGGGGTGGCCTGAGGCAAAGACATTCCTAACATTCAGGGCAAGGGAACCATAGGTAAGCAAATTGCCCAAAGCAGGGTTTCTCCACTGAGACTTTTCTGGTTACACTGATCTCTGAGGTTTCTGAGATGTTCCCATTCCCTTCAGCTATCCAGTACATGGCTATGTCACAGAGTTTGGAGGTGGTACATATCTTGGACACAAAACCATGAGCCTATTCTGGAGAGAGGCCAGAAATCAGGAGGTGAACAGGAACTTAGGAAGATAGTAGGTGTTGTCTATCCATAAGGCAAGCTGCAGTCCATTCATAAAAAGGGCAGAATAAATGCCTGGAAGCTTCCTACTAGTCAGGACACCTCCATTGATGTATTCGCTTTTCTAATAACTACAACCACGGACACAGTGGATACACAGACATAGAAAAACTCGCCTTCTCAAATGACTTACTAGAAACAGTCAACTCCAAACCAAACAAACAACCTTTGCTACCTATTCTCAGAACATGAGACAAAACCACGAACTCACACCCTCACCCACTAAGGCACCTCATTCCCACAACAAGGTCTGTGACTATCCGGAGTGTCCTCTGACTGGTGGACCATACTATGTTCCCCCAAAATGGCCTGTCCTTTATCAGATCAGGTCCCTTTTGCCAACTCTGTTAAGTTGTCAGGAGCCAGCAATGAGCCACTACCTGCTTCCTCAGGAAAGGCCCCTCTTCAGAGTTCTCCTAGCATTTGGTCATCCTCACATCAGGAGGTACCAAGAAAGACTGACTCTGTCCTTGGAAAATTCAAACAAGTGTGCCCACTGGGAATGGGACTGGCACTGGCTCTGGGTGGCTGGCTTCCTGGATCCCAAGTTCAGAGAGTTCCATCACCAAGGAAGTGAGGTAGGTCACTTCCTTCAGGAACTGAATGAGGTCAATACCTTGGCAACCACTTTGTCCTAACAGTTGTTTACAAGGGTCCCATGAGATGGAGGCTGCCCCTACTTTCTCTGACTCAGTCATAAGTTAGAATGGTATATCAACCACAGGCACCATGGAACAGCTCTCCACACAGGCCTGGTTTTGTCCATCTTCTCTACATTAAGAACAGAGCGACTGATTCAGACACAATACTTCATCCTGACCGGTTTTTTTGCCATGGAAGATGATTTTGTGCTCTCAGGTCCTTCATAGCTGCCTAAGTCTTCTCCAGGGATCATTTCTGCATGGACCTTTGAGGATTTCAGCAGGTGGAAGATCCCCTACATACCTGTATTGTAAGACCAACTCTGTCCCTGCTCTACTGTAAAGATAGATTGATGGAACAGTGTATGCTTAGGGTTAATAACAAGTTTGATTTGGCTTAGGAATCATTCTGTGCAATGAATAATGGTTTTGGGAACCTGCGATATTTACAAGAATATATAGGTGAAATATAAGTATGAACACAGAATTCTAGGTAAGATTTGACGCCCAGAAGTGCATTGGGCCCTTGATTGAAATACTCAGCTTTGAATTATATTCTGCACAGATGTCTCAGATAAATTGATATACAATGGCATAGGACCTTGTACCTTGGATGATTGAATGTCAAAAAGAACATCCAGTCAGAAGGATAGTCAGTAGGATTAGGAAGATATTCATAGGTTTAGAAAGCAGAGTGAGTATAGGATTTGAACCAAACGTTCTATAACAGTAGGGTTTCGGGTAGAGAATGAATGTAAATATCAACACATGTGAAGAGCCAGTCACATTGATGAACTCTGGAAAGTATGTAGGAAACCATATATCAATAGAGACATTAGGAAATCAGGCAAAGTATAAAGTACGTGATAGGATCAGGCATTTTCAACAGTGTTGAGGTTGAATATATAATCTTAGGAAGAAACAAATATGTAGTCACCAATAAAATTGACATTTGATAGCATTAGGCAACCTGGACATAGATGTTTTTAGTAATCCATACTCACTTTCCATTTAGACTTCGGTACAAACATAAGTGTGACCTTTGCATTTTGTGAAAGAAGTCTCATGAAAAGACCAGTCATGAAACCCTGTGGAAAACATGTTTTCTGAATTAGGAAGTGATGAAAAGTAAAACAAAATGCCTATAAATTTCTGAACTAGTGAATTAAATATATATCCTATCATGTGCATTAACTGAAGAAAAAGAAATGTACCAGTATTGAATAAAAATGAATGACAAAATACACATCACGTCCCATAGGAATCTACTTGCATTGATATAAAACTGTGTCAGTTACTGCAGAAATATTAGGATTTGTATGCACCATTTACTGTTAGTTTTCAGTAATAGGAATCAAATATGTAGTTCAGGTGGATGAATATTTCTCAGAATAATCTTGTGAAAAGTTGATTATTAATCCACATACATGAATATGAATGAATTTACGGAGTGTATAATAAGACACATATATTTCATATTTTGAAAAATCTGTAGAGTGTGTGTGTATATATATATAAACATACACACACACACACACACACACACACACGCACGCACACAAACAGACATTAAAAAGTAGCAATATATCCCAATTGAAATTCACCACGAAATATATGTCATCCACAGATCCAAATAAATTTGTTTTACTGAACATGGATTCATGTATAATTTTATTGTACTAGGAAGCTCATCAATAGTTTGAATTTTCAGTTTCAACAGCGTTTAGGAGGAGTGATCTCTTCTCACAATTTGTGTCTGCCAAGTCAGCCACCTCACAAGAATGTACGTGTGGTACCAGGTAGGATTCTATATGTGCATATAAAATTACATGTGCTGAATAGGATACAGAGAAAGGTAGACAGGAATTCACATATTTGTTAACTTTAAAAACACATGGAGAACCATTTCAACAAAAAATTGACTAGATTTATAACTCCTACCCTATATAATGCAAAAGGCAATTCCAATGATACACCATTCCTCCTCTGAACTGCTTGTATTTCTATTCTGTTTGGGTTAATTTTCTCCATCATATTAGAATTAGTAGTCAGAGTCTAGTTGGCATGGGTTTGTGTCAGGGATTCAGTATTTTGAATGAAAATTTGGAAAATGATTCCAATGTTTATGCAAATATATGCTACAAAAGTATCTTCCCACTCTCATCCATAACAATGCCTTGAGATTACCTTGGCCCCAAGTTAGACACAATTAGAGGAGAAGAGTTAGAAAATCTGTGAATACATATCTGGAATCAAATATGCTCACGAGTTCACAAACTTGGAGGTGGTAGAGGAGATTCCAAAAGTAAGGGACAGGGTAAACACTCCACAAACATGGAGCTCTGCTGGACTAAAGACTTCCTGAGGAACTGCCTCTGAGGTTGGGCACTTGAAATATATGTTGTAGTCAGGAGATTCAGCTTCCTTTGTAGTGAGACCATCAAATCTGGGTATGCTTCTATGTGACCTGGAATACATGATTTCTTATTTTCCAATAAACATGAGGAAGCTGTATTTAATTTTCTGTTTGTAGGTAAACTGTGGCCACTGGGGGCTAATAGTCTACTCTTGTGGACTCTGAAGCCATTTGGTCATCCTCCAGTTTTCCTGGTGTTGCTTGCTGCTGCACTGGGAATTTCGTATTTGCTTCACGAATTACAAGAAATTCACCTGGGACAAAGTGCTGGAGGGAGTTCTGTCACCTGTGGTGAGTCAGGGTCTGCAGAAGAATGTACCAACCAGGCTTCTATTCCACATAGCTTGCCTCCTTGACCATAGCAACCGGATTCTGAACATTGGCCTGAAACCTCTCCATATAACAAGATACCTTTACATAGAAGCGTCTGCTGGATGCATCATGTCAGTCACAAGCCAATTGGAAGCCAATGGCAGATCCACATGGCCCCACCACAGATGTTTTTTTTATCACACACCTGCCCATCACTGCACTAGGCCCACTACTCAGCAGGGTCCAACTTCCTGGAATCTCTGTTATACACCATTTTCATGAAACTCAGTCAATCAAGTCACTGTCCTGCATAATCATGTTCAGCAACAGGACAACCAAAGTTTCTCCAGTGCCATCTGGTCATGGGAATTTCAAAAATTTCATGGTATTTATCTAGCAATTTTTCAAGGATGAAGTTGGCAGCATGTGGGTTTCAATTTATTCAGGGACCATTAAATGTTGTGGAAGTTCATTTCAAATGAAGTTCTGGAGAACTCTCACAGGCAAGGTTTCCCAAAGATTGGCCAAAGGGTCACATAAATCCAGGCCCATTGAGGTCTACAATGTAACGTCCATGTGTGTTTTGACTCTCAACTAAGACTGCCAAGTCGTTAAGAATAAAATCATGTGATATCAAGCCTGAGATTCCCAGTGGTCTCTGGAAAGCCACCCTGGGCCTAGATCTCAGTTTCCAAGGGTGACTCTCATGCTTGGCCTTCTGAAATCCCAACTCAATTCATGGCAATACTTCTCTAAGTTCAGTTCCTGTACTCAGTCTCTAAGGGAATCACACCACAGTTCAAACTCAGGTGGACTCAGTCATCCCTTTCAACTGCCACAAAAATAACCACAATTAATACCAAAACACTCCCACATGGCCCTCACCTTCTTCCATATAGACACTTATCATAACCTCTGACTGTAGATTTCCATGAGGAATGCAGCCCAAGACAGTGTCCAAAATACGCTTTCTTGCCCCTCATTTACCTAAATTCTGAGTGACCTGGACACCCTTCCTGTGAACCAGGAGTGATCAAATAGGCCTGCCGTTAATACTGATCCACTTCTCAAATTTGAGACCTACTGACTGTGGGGTTTAGATTCTTTATGTGAATTGGAGTCATGAGAAAACCCAACCACCTATGTGCTAGCCTCTGCAGGGAATTGAAGAACTCATTTGACCTAAAGGATCCCTATTCTCACTTGATTGATGTCAGAAACCTTACAGAAGAAGGCGAAAGACTTCATCCACAATGACTGCTCTTTTGCTATTTTGGTTTTGGATGCACACATGGGATCTTTCTTTAGATCCATCAGTTGCTGAGAATCTAAGCTACAGCCTAACACAGGGCCAAGACGCTGATTCAGACACATCTCTTTGCAAAGCAATTAAGCAAAGAGCCACAGCTGATGCCCATTCTTTTTTATTTGAAAAAGGTTTTCTTCAGACTTCACAAAGCGTTTTCCTTAGGCAAAGACCTTCCTGACATTCAGGGAAACAGAACAATAGGTAAGCAAAAGGCCCAAAGCAGGGTTTCTCCAATGAGACTTTACAGGTCACACTGGTATGTGAGTTTTCTGAGATGCTCGCCATTCACTTCAGTTATTCAGTACATGGCCATGTCACAGAGCATGGAGGTGGTACATATCTTGGATACAAAACCATAAGCCTATTATGGAGAGTGACCAGATTTCTGGAAGAAAACAGGAACTTAGGAAGATCGTAGGTGTTGCCCATCATTATGGCAAGCCGCATTCTATTTATAAATTGGGCAGCATGAATGCTGGTAAGCTTTCTAAAAGACAGGACACATCCATTGATGCTTTCTCTTTTCTAATATCTACAATCACGGACACAGTGGGATACAGCGACACAGAAACACTCGCATTGTCAAATGACTTACTAGAAACAATTCCCCCCAAACCAAACAAACCTCATTTCCTACCTCTTCTCAGAACATGAGCCAAAACCACAAACCCACACCCACACCCACAAAGGCACCTCTTTCCTCCAAGTAGGTTGTGACTATTTGGAGTGTCCTCTGACTGTGGGCCATTCTAGGTTCCCCCAAAATGGCCTGTCCTGTCTCAGATTTTGTGTCCTTTGCCAAGTCTCTGAAGTTGTCAGGAGCCAGCAGTGAGCCACTACCTGTTTTCCCAGGAAAGGCCCCTCTTCAGAGTTTTCCTGCCATTTGGCCATCCTAACATCAATAGGTACCAAGAAAGACTGACTCTGTCCTTGGGAAATTCAAAAAGTAAAACCACTGAGACTGGGACTGGGGCTGTCAATGTTTGACTGGCTTCCTGGATCGCAAGTTCACAGAGTTCCATCACCAAGGAAGTGAGGTGAGGTCACTTCCGTCAGGAACTGAATGAGTTCACTGCCTTGGCAACCAATCTGTCCTAAGAGTTGCTTCCAAGCTTCCCATGAGATGGAGGCTGCCCCTGCTTCCTGTGACCCTTTCACAAGTTAGAATGGTATATCACCCATAGGCACCCAGGAGCAGCTCTCCACACAGGTATCATTTGGTCCATCTTCTCTACATTAAGAATGGAGAGGCTGATTCAGACAGAACCCTTCACCCTGACCAGGTTGTTTTCCATGGAAGATGACTTTTGCACTCTCAGGTCCTTCAGAGTTGCCTACATCTTCTCCAGAGATTATATCTGCATGGACCTTTGAGGTTATCAGCAGGTGGAAGATTCCCTATATTCCTGTATTGTAACACCAACTCTGTCCCTGCTCTTCTGTAACGTTAGATTGAGGGAACCATGTATGGTTAGGGTTAATAACATGTTTGATTTGGGTTAGGAATCATTATGCTGAATAAATAATGGTATTGGGAACCTGCAATATGTATAAAAATATATAGGTGAAATATATGTATAAAAACAGAAATCTAAGTAACATTTGAAGCCCAGAAGGGCACTGGGCCCTTGATTGGGATACTTAGCTTTGAAAAAATTGATATACAATGGCATAGGAGCTTGTACTTTGGATCATAGAATGTAGAAGAGAACATCCAGTCAAAAAGGATAGTCGGTAGTGAAAGGTTAATAAAATAGGTACTTGTCACTTACTGTTTTTCTGTATGCTTAACAAAACACTGTTGAAATCTTGAGAACTGTTTGCTAATCTTGTTCCCAGAATGTGCTGTCCCCAACTGCCAAAGTGTAGAATGTACTCCCTCACCCGGTTGCATGCAAACCGACCACTCACCCTGACCCATCAGTATACTTCCCTCCCTGCCCTCTCCAAGGAAAATATATATGTTCTGCTTAAACTGTTCTCAGGGCTCTCTGCTCTATTCAAGTGAGCTCCGAGCCCCAGCATGCTGGACCCAGAATAAACCCTTTGCTGTTGGATAAGACAGTCTGTTAGTGGTCTCTTCCTTCCATGCTCACCCGACCTTTACATATGGAGATTCCACCGAGTTTTGGCAGCGGCGGACAAAAGACCCTAACGGGTTCCTCTTGGGTTAAGTAAGGCACCTCTTTCTTGTTTCAGTGTTAAGGTTAGTGCTGGGCAAAATGGCTGTCGATGAAGAGCGTGAGTTCTCTCCGATGGTGGCTGACAGACGTGTCACAGAGCCACAGGCCACGTCCCTGGGGAACTTCCCAAAGACTCGGGAAATCGAGGAACAATAGTCTCTTCGACTCAGTAATATTTTGTATCTGATTCGGAATTGCCAGCCCATTGGGTTTTGCTGGCTACTCAGTCCTGGTCTCAGTTTTGGATGTCCATTGAATGTCTTTATTGTCTTGTCTTGTCTGTGTCGTGTGTCTTGCATTCACTCTTTGTGTATCTTTCATTATGGGACACAGCACTTCAATGCCCCTGTCCCTGACCCTTGATCACTGGACCAAAGTCCGCTTAAGGGCTCAGAATCTTTCTTTTTTAGTTAAACGCTGGACCTTTCAGAATCTCTGTGCCTCAGAATGGCCCACCTTTGAATTTGGATGGCCCCTAGAAGGATCTTTCTACTTCCCACTAATTTAAGAAGTCAGAGATATTGTCTTTCACCCGGGCACACATAGCCATCCGGATCAACAGCCATATATCTTAACTTTGCTGGACCTCTGCAAATCTCCTCCTCAATGGGTGAAGCCTTTCTTTGTCACTTCCCCTGCTCCTACTTCTTCCCCCATGATCTCTCAAACCCTCTGCTCCTCCTCCTCCTCCACCCTTTGTAATCCCTGAGTCAAAAGATTTGACTCTTCTGGACTCTCTTCCCCCTTATTATACCCTGCCTTCGTCCCCCAACCACCAACACCCTCTAAGTGATTCCCCTGCAGCTGACTCAGCCTCTCTACCACTGGAGGAATATAAGCTGGCCCAGCGCCCTCCAGATAACTCCCCCGCAGCACACACAGCCCCTCCTCCGCAGGAGGAAGCTAGCCCAGCTAAGGAAACTTGATGGTGGTGAATGATTGAAAACCCTGGAACTCCTGTGATGCTCCCACTATGTCTCTACAGCCCATTGATTGACGAAGGCCATGGGGGGAAAATGCAAGCCTACAAATATTGGCCTTTCTCCTCTTCCGACCTATATAACTGGAAATATAACAATCCCCCTTTTTCCGAGGACCCCACAGGGCTCACAGGTCTGGTTGAGTCATTGATATTTTCACATTTGCCTACTTGGGATGACTGTCAACAATTCCTAGGGACTCTCTTCACGACAGAGGAACAAAAGAGAATCTTCCTGGAAGCTATAAAAAAATGTCCTCCGACCAGATTGGAGAGTGATACATCTTCCCAACTTAATCAAAGCTGGTTTTCCTTTGAAACAACCCAACTGGGACACCAACACCATTGAAGTTAGAAAGCATCTGTCCACTTATCGCCAGGTTCTAATAGTGGGCATCCAAGTGGCCACTAGGCGACCAACTAATTTGGCCAAGGTAATAGAGATTATTCAAAGGCCTGATGAATCTCCCTCTATGTTTCTAGAGAGAATTATGGAGGCAAGTAGGAGATATACTCCTTTCGATCCTCAGGCAGAGGATCAAAAGGCATCTGTCATGATGGCCTTTATTGGGCAAGCTGCCCTGGATATTAAAAGAAAGTTACAATGCTTAGATGGATTACAAGATATGACTTTGAGAGATTTAGTCAGAGAAGCCAAGAAAATATACCTTAAGAGAGAAACTGAGGAAGAGAATGAAGCAAAGTGAGGATAAAAGAAACAAAAGACAGAATAAGGCGTTGACTAAGGTCCTGGTCACAACAACAAAAGGGCCAGAAATTAAGAAACAGGGAGACAGGAAGGGATACCTGGGCCCACGCCAGAGGCCACTCCTTGCCTCAGATCACTGTGCCTACTGTAAAAAAAAAGGACACTGGGCCAAAGAGTTCCCTAGAAAGAGACAGCCACTCCTGCCAGCCATTCTGACTCTTGAGGATGACTCCAAAAGTCGGGGCTAACATCCCCTCCCGGAGCTCAGGGTAACTTTTGAAGTGTAGGGGACCCCAGTAAACTTTGAAGTGGATACAGGGGCAATATACTCAGCCCTCAAGGCCCCATTGGGCCATCTATCAAATAAAAGGTCTCTAGTTCAAGGGGCAAATGGCAGTAAGTATCGGGCTTGGACAACTAAGAGGACCATAGACCTGGAAAAAGGAAAATCCATCAATCCTTCCTAGTAATCACAGAATGCCTGGCCCCATTGATGGGCAGAGATCTGCTCACCAAGCTCTGGGCCAAAATAACTTTTAACCCTGAAGGCCCCCAAGTGGAATTTCTAAATCCTTCACTAAAAACTCCTATAGTCACAGCTCTAAATATGTCAGTAGAAAATGCACATCAACTCACTCACCTTGGTTCAAAGAAACTGCAGGTATTTCTGAAGTTTCAAGAACAGAGTTTTCCACTAACTGACTCACAGCAAAAAGAAATAACTAAATGGGTAAAAAAAGCCTGTCGAGTCCATCAATTGGTAAATGCTTATCCTTCCAAGCTTCCTGCAGGAAAGCACCTACGAGGAACCAGACCAGGACAATTCTGGGCAGTTGACTTTACTGAAATTAAGCCAGCAAGGTATGGACATAAATATCTTCTAGTCTTTGTAGATACATTTTTAGGATGGATTGAAGCCTTCCCCACTAAAAGAAAAAAAAAAGAAACAGTGCAAATGCTGGTCAAGCAGATCCTGAAAGACATTTTTCAAAGATACGGCCTGCCAAAGGTAATACGGTCTGATAATGCACCGGCGTTCGTGGCCCAAGTAAGTCAGGGGTTAGCCAGGAACCTGGGGATTCATTGGAAGTTTTATTGTGCTTACACACCCTAGAGTTCAGGACAGGTAGAAAGAATGAATAGAACCATTAAAGAGACCTCAACAAAATTAAGCTTAGAGACCAGCATAAATGATTGGACTATGCTCATGCCTTATACAATGTTTCGTGCAAGAAATACGCCCTCTGTTTCTTTGAGTAACCACACCCCCTGTGAATATCTAGGGTGCCTCTCCTCCAGTAATGGACCAAAGCCCAACTCTAAGACCTAACGATCCCTTTCACACCCCCTTGCTTGACAGACTTAAAGCTCTTGAAAGATCTCAGTGATACCTGTGGAAAAAGCTGGCCACTGCCTACCAAACTGGGGACGAGGGGACTCCACATCGATATCAAGTAAGAGATTCATCTACATAAGATGATATCAGGTGTCATCCCTGGAACCCCACTGGAAAGGACCATACCAGGTGGTACTTATAACATCTGCAGTGGTAAAGGCATCTGCAGTGGTAAAGGTAGACGGAATCACTTCCTGGATCCATGCCTCTCATCTCAAGCCTGCGCCCTGTCCACACTCTGGCTGGAAACTGGAAAAGACTGGTAACACTTTCAAATTGCATATTCACCATGTGGATAAGCCTATAGACTCTCCCCTCAGCCACAAGTAGTCCTAACCCTCATCAGCCCGTTCAGCAGCGTTGGCTGATCACAAATTCTACTGGAAAAGAAGTATAATCTATCTCGCATACAGCCCACTTAGGGACCTGGTGACCATCTCTCCACCCAGACATTTGTCAGCTGGCTATAGGTCTTTCCTAATGGGATATCCCTGATGAAGAGTATCCCACTAAAATTCCATTAAATCCCTTCCTTACCATAGATAATGGAAACAAACATTATGGATGTAGGGACACACGAGCCAGATGCAGGTTGGCTAGCCTAGATTACTGTGTTTACCCGGCCGACTGTCAAAGCCATAAACAGCCATGGCTATGTGGGGGAAAAGCCGACTTCTTCTGTAAGTCATGGGGATGTGAGCATACAGGGGCTGCCTGATGGAACCCAAACTCCGCATTAAATTCAGTACACAGCATTGGCCATATTACGAATTAGAAAACAAAAACTGATGGCAACCAGAGGGGACTCTAGATCCTCAAATCCTGTGTGACCTTTTTAACATCTGCTGGTGCTCAAAAGGGTAAAAGGAGATTCCACTATGTAGAGGCCTTTTCCCTTCTTCGCTCACATCCTGAACTATGCTTACCCAATAGATCCTCACCTTCAGCCTTCTGCTCCAGAGTCTCTGCTGTCACTCCCACCTCAGCAACCTGATTTCTCCACTACAATTATTAGATCAAAAATCCAAATCTCTGCTGGTTCTCAGACCATTGCCCCCTTGCTGACGTAGCAGGTACTGAGGTACCCCTCCACCCACTCACTCCTCTCTTCTCCTGTCAGTGCCCGCACCGGGTCCCACCAGGTCCTCTTACCAACTAACCCAAAGCTCAAACCAGCTGAGGAGAGCCCTCAGACCCATATCCAAGATGTAATGAAAATGGCCTTTAAAGTTGCTTTGTCATCACTGAAAACAGTTTACTAAGAATTTAAAGTCCCTAACATGTGTTTTGGGATACTCACAACCATCTTCTTCTTTGCGCTACCTGTTCTACTGCTCAAATATTTGTTGCTAGGAAAATTCCAAACCACTTTCCAATTATTTTTTTACATCTCTCTTTTCTCATTCTCAGATACTCTGAGCTGCTCTCAGCCCCACCTTCTCCGTCTTTCCCCTCTGTACCAGGCCCACAGAAAAGTCTTTAACTGACCTTCTCCAGAAGTCTTCACCATGGCTGACTTTAGGACTTTCAGCAAAAGAGTCCCTATAAAAAAGTTCAATGTAGTTAAACTTCCTATTTTCATGTTGCCCTGTTCTACTTGGCCACTGGCTAAAAAAATTAGCACTCCTAATCAAGACACCCCCTTACTAGTTTTTCACAAAAATATGTGAACAAGGCCTCTGGCCTTGACATGGGGCTTCACAGAGATGGCTACATTTCTAAGTTAACGAAGTTAGCAACTGGGCTCCGTGGTAACAGCTGGAAATGGGAAAATAAGAAAGGGAAGAAAAAGCTCTTTCCCTCCCAGGTGTCCTTGAAAAGTTAACTTGCCCAGAACCGAGGAAAAAACAGAAACAAAACTGCTTTTTTCAACTTCTGCAGACTGTGAACTTCTGAGCCCCTTCCATTACATGTTGGGTACAAAATTCTGAAACTACCTAAACTTGGGTTTCAGAGGATTACTTGATTACAACAGAATCAATGCCCTCTGAATCTGGTTGCCACCAAATAGGACTGTTTCCCTGTCTTCAGTGCTATCTTAGGTGAGTTGCCTTGTCCGTCCCTACTACAGCATGATTCTATATACTTAAACATTGTTAATGTTTTCATAAAATGGTCAACAGATGTGATTAATTGTGTAATCGTGCAGATGTTTCCCAGAGTGCTCTATCACAATGCAGGTTCATTTGAAGATCAAATAGGGGGGCATTCAACCCGGTTCCACTGAAAATATATATCCCTCAACTTAGCCATCATATTAGGAATAGAAATTGCTGCACTGGTGGCCACGGGAACCACTGCCTTTGTCCATGGGACTCAACAAATCACCCAACAAATGACAGCAATAGACCAAAACTAAGATATTAGAAACCTCCATCAGAGCTTTGCATGAGTCTTTTACCTCTCTCTCTGAAGTTGTTTTTCAGACCACTCGAGGGTTGGACCTCCTTGTCATGAGAGAAGGGGCCTCTGTGCTGCATTGAGAGAAGAAAGTTGTTTGTATGCCGAGCATACTGGAGTTGTAATAAAATCTAAGAGTAAATTAAAAAGATTCCTTGAAAAGCATCAAAGAGACAGAGAGGCCCAAAAAAGGTGGTTTGAGTCTTGGTTCACACAGTCTTCCTGGTTAACTACGTTTTTATCAACCCTGGCCGGTCCAATAATAATCCTCATATTATTGCTAACTATTAAACCCTGTTTTCTCAACCGTGTAATTTCTTTTCTCCAGGCTCAAATTGGACGAGTTAAACTTATGGTAATACCCCACTAGTATACATAGAATGTGACACCCCCCAATGATCATTTTTATGATTAAAAGTAGCCAGAAGAAGAAGTGGGGAATAAAAGGTTAATAAAATAGGTACTTGTCACTTCCTGTTTTTCTGTATGCTTAACAAAACACTGTTGAAATCTTGAGAAATGCTTGCAAATCTTGTTCCCATTATGTGCTGTCCCCAACTGCCCAACTGCAGAATGTGCTCCCTCACCCAGTTGCACGCAAATCGCCCACTCGCACTGATCCATCAATAAACTTCCCTCCCTGCCCTCTCCAGGTAAAGTATATAAGCTCTACGTAAGCGATTCTCAGGGCTATCTGCTCTATTCAAGTGAGCTCTGAGCACCAGCATGCTGGACACTGAATAAACCCTTTGCTGTTGCATGAGATAGTCTGTTGGTGGTTTCCTCCTGCGAAGCTCGCCCGACATTTACTATAATGATTGAAAGTAGAAGAGAACATCCAGTCAAAAAGGGATTGTTGATAGAAATAGGAAGATAGTACGTTTAGGAAGAAGTGTGAGTATAGGATTTGGAACAAAAGTTCGTTAGCTACAGGGTTTCGGTTACAGAGTGATTGTTAAAGTTAGCACAGGTGAAGAGTCAGTCACAATGATGAACTGGGGAAAACATGAAGTAAAGCAGATATAAATAGAGACATTACAAAATAAGGCAAAGTATAAAGTGAGTGATAGGATTAGACATTTTGAACAGGGTTGAGTTTGAATACATAATTTAGGAAGAAACAAATATGTAGTCACCAATAGGATTGACATTTGAGAGCATTAGGCAAATTTCAGGTGGATGAATATTTCTGAGAATAATCTTGTGAATAGTTGATTATAAATCCACATACATGAACATGAATGAATTTAGGGAGTGTACATAAGACACATATATTTCATATTTAGAAAAATCTGGAGAGTACACACAGACAAAAAAAGTAGCAATATATGTCAATCAAAATTCATCATAAAATATATATCATCCACAGATCCAAAAATATTCATTTTACTGAACATGGATTTATGTATAATGTTGTTCAACTAGGAAGCTCACCCATTGTTTCAATATTCAGTACCAACAGGGTTTAGTAGGAGTGATCTCGTCTCACAATTTGTATCTGCCAAGTAAGCCAAATCACAAGAACAAACGTGTGGTACCAGGTAGGATTGTATATGTCCATATTAAAATACACATGCTGAATAGGCTACAGAGAAAGGGAGACAGGAATTCACATGTTTGTTAACTTTAAAAATACATGGAGAACTATTTCAACAAACAATTGACTAGATTTATAACTCCTACTCTGTATCATGCAGAAGGGAAGTCCAACTATACACCATGCCTCCTCTGAACTACTTGTATTTCTATTCTGTTTGGGTTATTTTTCTCCATCATATTAGGATTAGTAGTCAGAGTCTGGTAGGGTATGGGTTAGTGTCAGGGATTCAGTATTTTGAATGGAAAACAGGAAATTGAATCCAATGTGTATGCAAACATATGCTACAGAAAAAACTTTCCACTCTCATCCAGAACAATGCCTTGACATTACCTTCACCTCAAGAAAAACACAATTAGAGTAGAAGAGTTAAAAAATTTGTGAATACCTATCTGGATTGGAAAATGCTCCCGATTTCACATCATTGGAGTTGGTAGAGGAGTTTCTAAAAGTAATGGACAGGGTAAACACTCCACAAACCTCGAGCTCTGCTGGCCTAAATATTTTTGAGGATCTGCCTCTGAGGTTGAGCACTTGAAATATATGCTGTTGTCAGGAGCTTTAGCTTACTTTGTAGTGAGACCATCAAAGCTGGGTCTGCATCTATGTGATCTGGATGACATGGTTACTTACTTTCCAATGAAATGAGGCAACAGTGCTGAATTCTCTCTTTGTAGGTAAACTGTGGCCTCTGAGGGCTAATTGTCTCTTCGTGTGGACTGTGAAGCCATTTGGCCATCCTCTAATTTTCGTGGTGTTTTTGCTGCTGCTCTGGGAGGTTGGTATTTGCTTCACAAAATACGAGTTCAAATGGGACACAGTACTGGAGGAGTTCTGTCAGGTGTGGGGGGAAGGGTCTGGAGGAGAATGCACCAAACAGTATTTTATCCCACGTAGCTTGCCCCCTTGACAATAGCAACATGATTCAGAACATTGCCCTGAAACCTCTCCATATAACAAGATTCCTTTACATATAAGGGTCTGCTGGCTACACCATGTCAGTCACAAGCCATTTGGAATCCAATGGTAGATCCTCATGGCCCTACCACTGATGTTTTATCAAACACCTGCACACCACTGCTCTGGGCCACTACTCAGCAGGATCCAACTTACTGGCATCTCTGTTCTAAACCATTTTCATGCAACCCAGTAAATCAAGGTACTGTCTGGTATACTCATGATCAGCAACAAGACATCCAAAAGTTTTCCAGTGCCACCTGGTCATGGGAATTTCAAAAATTTCATGGTATTTATCTAACCATTTTTCAAAGATGAAGTTGGAGTCACTGTGGGTTTCAATTCATTCAGGAATCATTAAATGGTGAGGAAGCTCATTTCAATGATAGCTCTAAAGAACTCTCACAGGCAAGGCTTCTGAAAGAATGCCCAAAGAGGCCACATAAAGCCAGGCCCATTGAGGTCTACAAGGTGAGGCCCATGTGTGTTTTGACTCTCAACTCAGCCTGCCAAGTCTTTAATAATAAAATCATGTTATATCCTGGCGGAGATTCCCAGTGCTCTGTGGAAAGCCACCCTGGGCCTAGATCTCAGTTTCCAATGGCGACTCTCATGCATGGCCTACTAAAATTCCAACAAAATTCATGGCAATATTTCTCTGACTTTAGTTCCACAACTCAGTCTCTAAGGGGAATCACACCAGAGTTCAAGCCCAGGTGGACACAGTCATTTTTTCCAACCGACACACAAATGACCAAAATTATAACCAAAACACCTCCACATGACACTAATCCTCTTCCATGTAGAGACTCATCCTCACCTCTGGCGAAGGTTTCTATGAGGGGCGCAGCCAAAGACAGTTTCCAAAATAAGCTCGCTTGCCCCTCATTTGCCTAAAGTCAGGGTGGCCTGGACACCCTTCCTGTGAACCAGGAGTGACAAAATAAGCATGCCTTTAATACTGCTCTGTTTCTCCAATTTGAGCCCTACTGATTTTCAGATATAGATTCTTTATTTCATTTGGAGTCATGTGAAAACCCAAGCACCACTGCAGGGCTTGGAAGAACTCATTTCATCCAAAGAATCTCTATTCTCACTTGATAGAGGTCATGAACCTAACAGAGGAAGGCAAGTGACTTCATCCACAATGACTGATCTTTTTGCAATTATGGTTTTGGATGGACACAAGCGATCATTCTTTAGATCCATCAGGAGCTGAGAATCTAAGTCACAGCCACACATAAGACCAAAAGGCTAATTCAGCCACATCCCTTACCAAAGCAATTAAGCAAAGAGCCACAGATGATGCCCATTCATTTCCATTTCAAAACTGTTTTCCTCAGGCTTCACAGAGGGGTGGCCTGAGGCAAAGGCCTTCCAGACATTCAGGGCAACAGAAAAATAGTTAAGCAAAAGATCCAAAGTAGGGTCTCTCCTCTGAGACTTTCCTGGTCACACTGATATTTGACATTCAGGGCAACAGAACAATAGTTAAGCAAAAGATCCAAAGTAGGGTCTCTCCACTGAGACTTTCCTGGTCACACTGATATCTGAGTTTTCTGAGAATCTCGCCATTCTCTTAAGCTATCCAGTACATGGCCATGTCACAGGGCTTGGAGGTGGTACATATCTTGGAAACAAAACCATGAGCCAATTCTGGAGAATGGCCAGAATTCAGGAAGAAAACAGGAACTTAGGTAGATAGCAGGTGTTGCCCATGGATAAGACAGGTTGCATTCCATTCATTAATTGGCCAGGATGAATTATGGGAAGATTTATACTAGACTAGACATATATTAATGCATTATCTTTTCAAATGTCTACAACAACGGACACAGTGAAATACACAGACATAGGAACACTAGTCTGGTCAAACGACTTACTAGAAATAGTCCACTGCAAACGAAAAAACCGACTTTCCTACCTATTCTCAGAACATGAGACAGAACCACAAACACACACCCACTCCCACAAAGGCACCTCCTTCCCTCAAGTAGGTCTGTGACTATCCAAAGTATTCTCTGAATTGTGGGCCATACTATCTTCTCCCAAAATGGCCTGTCCTCTATCAGATCTGGTTTCCTTGGCCAACTCTGTTAAGGTGTCAGGAAAAAGTGGTGAGCCACTACCTGCTTTCTCAGGAAAGGTCCCTCTTCAGAGCTCTCCTCCATTTGTCCTTCCTCACATCAGTAGGTACCAAAAAAGACTGACTCTGTCCTTGTTAAATCCAACCAAGTGAGCCCACTGATACTGGGACTGGGACTGCTTCTGGGTGCCTGACTTCTTGGATACCAAGTTCAGAGAGTTCCATCACCAAGGAAATGAGGTATGTCACTTTCTTTGGAACTGAATGAGGTCACTGCCTTGGCAAACACTTTGTCCTAAGAGTTGCTTCCAAGGGTCCCATGAGATGGAGCCGGCCTCTACTTCTTGTGACACTTTCACTAGTTAGAATGGTATATCAACCAGAGGAACCTGGGAACAGCTCTTCACCCAGGCCTGGTATTGTCCATCTTCTCTACAATAAGAAGAGAGAGGCTGATTCAGACACATCCCTTCATCCTGACCAGGTTGTTTGCCATGGAAGATGACTTTTGCTCTCTCAGGTCCTTTATACCTGCCTAAATCTTCTCCAGGTATCATTTCTGAATGGACCTTTGAGGTTCTCTCAGGTGGAAGGTACCCTAATTTCCTCTATTGTAAGAACAACTCTTTCCCTGCTCTTCTGTAAAATGAGATTGAGGGAACAGTGTATGTTTCGGGTTAATAACAGGTTCGATTTCAGTTAGGAATCATTCTGTGAGATGAATAATGGTATTGGGTACCTACGATATTTATAAGAATATAGAGTTGAAATAAATGTACAAAAACAGAAATCTAAGTAAGATTTGAAGGCCAGAAATCATTCGGCCCTTGACTGGGATACTTAGCTTTTAATTATGTTCTGCAAAGATGTCTCAGATAATTCAATAATAAATGGCATAGGACCTTGTACCTTGGATGATTGAATGTAGAAGAGAACATCCAGTCAAAAAGGGATAGTAGGTAAGATTAAGAAGATAGTCGGTAGGTTTAGGAAGAAGAGTGAGTATAGGATTTGTATCAAAAGTTCTTTCCTAATAGGGTTTTGGTTAGAGGGTGAATGTTAATGTCAGCACATATGAAGAGTGAGTCACTATGATGAGCTTGGGAAAATATGTAGAAAAGCAGATATCAATAGAGACATTATGAAATCATGCAAAGTATAAAATGAGTGATAGGATTAGACATTTTCTACAAGGTTGAGTTTCAATATATAATCTTATGAAGAAACAAATATGTTGTCACCAATAGGATTGACATTTGAGAGCATTAGGCAACCTGGACATGGATGTTTTAGTAATCCATGTACAATTTCCCTTTTGGCTTTGGTACAGTCTTAAGTGTGACCTTCACATTTTTAGTTCCGAATATTACTGTGATAAAATGTTTATGTAGATCAGGTGACATGAGTATTTCTACCACCTTTTCTGGGAGCAATATATTGAAGACATAAAATTAGTTTTGGGGGTACAAAGAGGTGTACCCTGTGTCTATGAATATAGAGATAAAGCATGAATAGACCATAATGTGAATAAATAATATAAGTTGTTCCAAATTTAAATTATGTATTGAACTGATATCTGAAAAATTACAGGAAATCTTATATTGATATACAATCATTCATTCCGACCAATTATACATCAAATGGTAATATTAGTGTTTTGGTTTATCATGAAGAGTGTGTGAGTTTTGCTTCAATAGTGATTATGGAAATTGAAAATAATGTGTTTGGAAAGAATTCTCATGAAAAGACCAGTCAAGAAACCCTGATAATACATGTGTTCTGAAGCAATAAGTGATTAAAGTTGAAACAAATGCCTATAAATTTGTGAACTTGTGGATGAAATGTATATCCTATGATGTGCAAACCCTGAAGAAATAGTAATGTACCAGTGTTGAATACAAATGAACGTCAAATTACATATCATGTGCCATAGGAATCTACTTGCATTGATGTTAGACTGGGTTAGTTACTGTAGAATTATTAGGATTTGTATGCACCATTCACTGAAGTTAGTTTTCAGTACTAGGAAACAAACATGTATTTCAGTTAAATGAATATGTCTGAGAATAATCTTGTGAAAAGTTGATTATAAATCCAAGTACATGAACATGAATGAATTAAGACAGTGTATATAAGACACATATTTCATATTTTGAAAAATCTACAGAGTGTATGTATATATACAAAAAAAACACAAATAGACATTAAAAAGTAGCAATATATATGCCAAACAAAATTCATCATTAAATATATATCATCCACAGATGCAAAAATACTTATTTTACTGAACATGAGCTTATGTATAATGTTGTTCTACTAGGAAGCTTGTAGGTTGAATTTTCAGTTCCAACAGCGTTTAAGAGGAGTGAACTCTTCTCACAATTTGTATCTGCCAAGTCAGCCACCTCCCAAAAATGTACATGTGATACCTGGTAGGATTCTATATATGTATATAAATATACATGGGTGAAATGGCTACAGAGAATTGGAAACAAGAATTCACATATCTGTTAACTTTAAAAACACATGGAGAACTATTTCAATTAAAAATTGACTAGATTTATAACTCCTACCTTATATAATGCAAAAGGCAAGTCCAAATATACAACATGCCTCCTCTGAACTGCTTGTATTTATATTTTTTTGGGTTATTTTTCTCCTTTTTATTAGGTTGAGTAGTCTGAGCCTAATAGGTTCGGGTTAGTGTCAGGGATTCACTATTTCAATAGGAAAATTGAAAAATGAATCCAATGTGTATGCAAATAGTGCTGCATAAATATCCTTCCACTCTCATCCAGAGCAATGCCTTGTCAATCCCTTTGCCCCAATTAAGACACAATTGGAGGAGAAGAGTTAGAAAATCAGTGAATACATATCTGGAATGGAAATGCTCAGGAGTTCACAATCTTGGAGGTGGTAGAGGAGTTTCCAAAAGTAAGGGACTGGGTTAACACTCCACAAACATGGAGCTCTTCTGGCCTAAAAACTTTTTGAGAAACTTTCTGTGAGGTTGGGCACTTGAAAAATATGTTGTTGTCAGGAGATTTGACTTCTTTGCGTGAGACCATCAAAGCTGGGTCTGCATTTATGTGACCTGGAGGACATGGCTTCTTATATTCCAATAAAGATGAGCAGCAGTGCTGCATTATCTCTTTGTAGGTAAACTGTGACCACTGGGGACTAAGTTTCTCCCCATGTGGACTGTGAAGCCATTTGGTCCTGGTCCACTTTTTGTCGTGTTTTTGCTACTGCACTCGGAGTTTGGTATTTGCTTCATGACATACAAGGAGCTAAACTGGGACACAATGCTGGAGGGAGTTCTGTCACGTGTGGTGTGCCAGGGTATGCAGGAGAATGCACCAACCAGGCTTCTATCCCTCATAGCTTGCCCCATTGCCCCCTTGTCCATATCAACCTAATTCTGAACATTGCCCTGAAACCTCTCCATATAACAAGATGCCTTTACATATAAGGGTCTGCTGGCTGCACCATGTAAGTAACATGCCATTTGGAATACAATGGTAGATCCTCATGACCCTACCACTGGTGATTTATCACACACCTGCCCAAAACTGCTCTAGGCCCACTACTCAGCAGGCTCTAACTTACTGGCATCTCTGTACTACACCATTTTCATGAAACCCAGTCAATCAAGGCACTGTCTGGTATACTCTTGATCAGCAATAGGACATCCAAAGGTTCTCCAGTGCCACCTGGTCATGGGAATTTCAAAATTTTCATGGTATTTATCTAGCCATTTTTCAAGGATGAAGTTGGAGGCACTGTGGCTTTCAATTCATTCAGTAACCATTAAATGTTGAGGAAGCTCAATTCAATAAAAGCTCTGGAGAACTCTCACAGGCAAGGCTTCTGAAAGAGTGCCAAAATGGTCACATGATGCCAGGCCCATTAAAGTCTACAATGTGAGTCCTATGTATTTTTCGACTCTCAAATATGGCTGCCATGTCTTTGAGAATAAAATCATGTGATATCCTGGCAGAGATTCCCAGTGCTCTGTGGAAAGCCACCCTGGCCCTAGATCTCAGTTTACAAGGGCGACTCACATGCGTGGCATCCTAAAATCCAAACAAAATTCATGGCAATACTTCTCTGAGTTCAGTTTCACAACTCAGTCTCTAAGGGGAATCACACCAAAGTTCAAGCCCAAGTGGACCCAGTCATTTCTTCCAACCGCCAAACAAATGGCCAAAATTAAAACCAAAACATTCCCACATGGCCCTCATCTTCTTCCATATAGTCACTCATCGTAACCTCTGGCTGGAGTTTTCCATCAGGGGCACAGCCCAAGACTGTGTCCAAAAAAAGCTCGCTTGCCCCTCATTTGCCTAAAGTCAGGGTGGCCTTGACAGCCCTCCTGTGAACCAGAAGTGATCAAATAAGCCTGCCCTTAATACTGCTCTGTTTCTACAATTTGAGGCCTACTGACTTTCAGGTAAAGATTCTATATGTGATTTGGAGTCATGCGAAAACCCAAGCACCTCATCAGGGCTTTGAAGAACTCATTTGACCCAAAGAATCCCTATTCACACTTGATGGAGGTCAGGAACCTAACAGAGGAAGACGAGAGACTTCATCCACAATGACTGATTTTTTGCCATTATAGTTTTGGACGCACACATGGGATCATTCTTTATATCCATCATGTGCTGAGAATCTAAATCACAGCCACAAAGAAGGCCAAGAGGCTAATTCAGCCACATTCATTTCCAAAGCAATTAAGCAAAGAGCCATAGGTGATGCCTATTCATTTCCATTTCAAAACTATATTCTTCAGGCTTCACAACGGGGTGCCCTGAAGCAAAGACCTTCCAGATATTCAGTGTAACAAAACAGTACTTAAGCAAAAGGTCCAAAGCAGGGTCTCTCCACTGAGAGTTTCTTGGTCACACTGATATCTGAGTTTTCTGAGATGCTCGCCATTCTTTTCAGCTATCCAGTACATGACCATGTCACAGAGCTTGGAGGTGGTACATATCGTGGACACAAAACCATGAGCCTATTCTGGAGACTGGCCAGAATACAGGAAGAAAACATTAACTTGGGAAGATAGCAGGTGTTTCCCTTCGATAAGACAAGCTGCAGTTCATTCATATATTGGGCAGGATGAATTTTGGGAATATTTATACTTTAAAGGACACATTCATTAATGCATTTTCTTTTCTAATGTTTACAACAACGGACACAGTGGAATACACAGACATGGAAATACTTGCCTTGTCAAACGACTTACTAGAACAGTCCACTGAAAACCAAAAACAAAAAAAAAAACAACAAATAAAAAACGCCTTTCCTACCTATTTTCAGAACATGAGACAGAACCACAAAGCCATACCCACTCCCACCAAGGCAGCTCCTTCCCCCAAGTATGTCTGTGATTAGAAGGAGTGTCCTATGACTGGTGAGCCATACTATGTTCTCCCAAAATGGCCTGTCCTCTTTCAGATCTGGTTTCCATGGCCAACTCTGTGAAGTTGTCAGGAAAAAGTGGTGAGCCACTACCTGCTTTCTCAGGAAAGGTCCCTCTTCAGAGCTCTTCTGGCATTTGGCCATCCTCACATCAGTAGGTACCAAGAAAGATTGATTTTGTCCTTGGAAAATCCAAACAAGCGAGTCCACTGGGACTGGAACTGGGACTGCCTCTGGGTGCATGGCTTCTTGGATACCAAGTTCAGAGAGTTCCATCAAAAATAATGAGGTATGTCACTTTCTTTGGAACTGAATGAGGTCACTGCCTTGGCAACCACTTTTCCCTAACAGTTGCTTCCAAGGGTCCCATGAGATGGAGCCGGCCCCTACTTCCTGTGACACTTTCACAAGTTAGAATGAAATATCAACGATAGGCACCCAGGAACAGCTCTACACACAGGTCTGGTTTTGTCAGTCTTCTCTACAATAAGAAGAGAGAGGCTGATTAAGACACATCCCTTCATCCTGACCAGGTGTTTTGCCATGGAAGATGAGTTTTGCTCACTCAGGTCCTTTATACCTGCCTACAACTTGTCCAGGTATCATTTCTGCATGGACCTTTGAGGTTCTCAGCAGGTGGACTGTCCCCTTCTTTCCTGTATTGTAAGAACAACTCTGTCCCTGCTCTTCTGTAAAATGAGATTGAGGGAACAGTGTATGTTTCGGGTTAATAACAGGTTCGATTTGTGTTAGGAATCATTCTGTGTGATGAATAATAGTGTTGGGGACCTTCGATATTTAAAAGAATATGGAGGTTAAATATAAGTATGAGAACAGAAATCTAGGTATGATTTGAAGCCCAGAAGGGCATTGAGCCCTTGATTGGGATAATTAGCTTTGAATTATGTTCTGCAAAGATGTCTCAGTTAATTCAATACACAATGGCATAGGACTTTGTACCTTGGATGATTGAATGTAGAAGAGAACATCCAGTCAAAAAGGGATAGTCAGTAAGATTATGAAGCTAGTCGGTAGGTTTAGGAAGAAGAGTGAGTATTTGATTTGGACAAAAGTTCTTTAACAATATTGTTTCGGTTAGAGAGTGAATGTAAATGTCAGCACATATGAAGAGTCAGTCACTATGATGAGCTGGGAAAAAATGTAGAAATGCAGATATCAATAGAGACATTATGAAATCAGGCAAAGTATAAAGTGAGTGATAGGATTAGACATTTTCAACAGGGTTGAGTTTGAATACATAATCTTTTGAAGAAAAAAATATGTAGTCACCAATAGGATTGACAGTTAAGAGCATTAGGCAACCTGGACATAGATGTTTTTAGTAATCCATGTTCACTTTTCATTTAGTCCTTCGTGCAATCATAACCGTGACCATTACATTATTTGTCCAGAATATTACTGTGAAAAAATGTATATGTAGATCAGGTGACATGAGTATTTCGTCCACCATTTCTGGAAACAATATATTGAAGACGTAAAATTAGTATTGGGGGTACAAAGAGGTGCACCCTGTGTCTATGAATATAGAGATAAAGCATGAATAGACAATACTGTGAATAAATAATATAACTTGTTCAAACATTAAATAATGGATTGAACTGATATCTGGAAAATTACAGGAAATCTTATATTGATATACAATCATTCATTCCCACCAATTATACATCTAATGGTAATATTAGTGTTTTGGTTTATCATGAACAGTGTGTGAGTTTTGCTTCAAAAGTGATTATGGAAATCGAAAATAATATGTTTGGAAAGAAGTCTCATGAAAAGACCTTTCAGGAAACCTGGAGGAATGCATATATTGTAAAGCAGGAAGCGATTGAAATTCAATCAAATGCCTATAAATTTGCTAATTTGTGGATGAAATATATATCCTATGATGTGCATAAACTCATGAAATAGTAATGTACCATTGTTGAATAAAAATGAACGTCAAAATACACATCATGTCCCATAGGAATCTACTGGCATTGATTTTAAACTGTAGAAATATTAGGATTCTCGTGCATTATTCACCGAATTTAGTTATCTCTTTTTTTAAATTTTTATATATGGTTGTTCAAAACATTACATAGTTCTTGATAAATAATATTTCACACTTTGATTTATGTGGGTTATGAACTCCCATTTTTGCCCCGTATACAGATTGCAGAATCACATCAGTTACACATCCATTGATTCATATATTGCCATACTAGTGTCTGTTGTATTCTGCTGCCTTTCCTATCCTCTACTATCCCCCCTCCCCTCCAGTCTCCTCTCCTCTTCTCTCTCTACCCCCTATACAGTAATAAATTTCTCCCCCTTGTATTATTTTTCCCTTTCCCCTCACTTCCTCTTGTATGTAATTTTGTATAACCCTGAGGTTCTCCTTCCATTTTCATGCAGTTTCTCTTCTCTCTCCCTTTCCCTTCCACCTCTCATCCCTGTTTAATGTTAATCTTCTTCTCATGCTCCTCGTCCCTACTCTGTTCTTAGTTACTCTCCTTATATCAAAGAAGACATTTGGCATTTGTTTTTTAGGGATTGGCTAGCTTCACTTAGCATAATCTGTTCTAATGCCATCCATTTCCCTGAAAATTCTATGATTCTGTCGTTTTTTAGTGCCGAGTAATACTCCATTGTGTATAAATGCCACATTTTTTTCATTCATTCTTCTATTGAAGGGCATCTAGGTTGGTTCCACAGTCTTGCTATTGTGAATTGTGCTGCTATGAACATCGATGTAGCAGTGTCCCTGTAGCATGCTCTTTTTAGGTCTTTAGGTTTTAGACCGAGAAGGGGAATAACTGGGTCAAATGGTGGTTCCGTTCCCAGCTTTCCAAGAAATCTCCATACTGCTTTCCCATTTGCCTGCACCAATTTGCAGTCCCACCAGAAATATACAAGTGTACCTGTTTCCCCAGATCCTCGCCAGCACTTGTGATTGTTTGACTTCATAATGGCTGCCAATCTTACTGGAGTGAGATGGTATCTTAGGGTGGTTTTGATTCACATTTCTCTGACTGCTGGAGATGGTGACCATTTTTTCATGTACTTGTTGATTGATTTTATGTCCTCCTCTGAGAAGTGTCTGTTCAGGTTCTTGGCCCATTTGTTGTTTGGGTTATTTGTTATCTTATTGACTAATTTTTTGAGTTCTTTGTATACTCTGGATATTAGTGCTCTATCTGAAGTGTTAGGAGGAAAGATTTGTTCCCAGGATGTGGGCTCCCTATTTTTCTCTCTTACTGTTTCTTTTGCTGAGAAAAAACCTTTTTAGTTTGAGTAAGTCCAATGTGTTGATTCTAGTTATTAACGCTTGTGCTATGGGTGTCCTATTGAGGAATTTGGAGGCGACCCCACAGTATGTAGATCGTAGCCAACTTTGTCTTCTATCAGACACCATGTCTGATTTGATATCAAGCTCCTTGATCCATTTTGAGTTAACTTTTGTGCATGGCGAGAGAAAGGGATTCAGTTTCTTTTTGTTACATATGGATTTCCAGGTTTCCCAGCACCATTTGTTGAAGATGCTATCATTCATCCATTGCATGCTTTTAGCCCCTTTATCAAATGTAAGATAGTTGTATTTTTTGGATTGGTTTCTGTGTCCTTTATTCTGTACCATTGGTCCACCCACCTGTTTTGGTACCAGTACCATGCTATTTTTGTTACTATTGTTCTGCAGTATAGTTTGAAGTCTGGTATCCCTATACCGACTGATTCACACTTCCTGCTTAGTGTTGTTTTTGCTATTCTGGGTCTTTTATTTTTCCATATGAATTTCATGATTGCTTTCTCTATTTATACAAGAAATGCCATTGGGTTTTGATTGGCATTGCACTAAACCTATAGAGAACTTTTAGTAATATCGCCATTTTGATGATGTTAGTTCTGTCTATCTATGAACAGGGTACATTTTTACATCTTCTAATATCTTCCTCTATTTTTCTCTTTAGGTTTCTGTAGTTTTCCTTGTATAAAACTTGCACCTCTTTTGTTAGGTTGATTCCCAATTATTATTTTTTTTTTTTTAGTATATTGTGAATGGAGTGGTTGTCCTCATTTCCGTTTCAGAGGATTTGTCACTGATATTCAGGAATGTCTTTGATTTATGAGTGTTGATTTTATATCCTGCCACTTTGCTGAATTCATTTATTTGCTCTATTAGTTTCTTTGTAGACCCTTTTGGGTCTGCTAGGAATAGAATCATGTCATCTGCAATAGTGATAATTTAAGTTCTTCTTTTCCTATTTATATGCCTTTAATTTCTTTCATCTCTCTAATTGCTCTGGCCAGTGTTTCGAGAACTATGTTGAACAGAAGTGGTGAAAGAGGGCATACCTGTCTTGTTCCAGATTTTAGGGGGAATGCCTTCAATTTTTCTCCATTCAGAAGTATGCTAGCCTGAGACTTAGCATAGATTGCTTTTACAATATTGAGGTATGTTCCTGTTATCCCTAGTTTTTCTAGAATTTTGAACATAAAGGGATGCTGTACTTTGTCGAATGCTTTTTCTGCATCTATCGAGATGATCATATGGTTCTTATTTTTAAGTCTATTGATGTGATGAATAACATTTATTGATTTCTGTATATTGAACCAGCCTTGCATCCCACGGATGAATCCTACTTGATCATGGTGCACAATTTTTTTGATATGCTTTTGTATCTGATTTGCCAGAATTTAATTGAGGATTTTTGCCTCTAGGCTCATTAGAGATATTGGTCTGTAGTTTTCATTCTTTGAAGTGTCTTTGTCTGGTGTAGGAATCAGAGTGATGTTGACCTCATAGAATGAATTTGGAAGTTCTCCCTCTTTTTCAATTTCCTGAAATAGCTTGAAAAGTATTGGTATTAGTTCCCCTTTAAAGGTTTTGTAAAACTCTGCTGTATACCCATCAGGTCCTGGGCTTTTCTTACTTGGTAGTGTTTTGATGGTTTTTTCTATTTCCTCAATTGATATTGGTCTGTTTAGGTTGTCTATATCCTCCTGACTCAATCTGGGCAGATCATATGACTTAAGAAATTTATCGATGCCTTCACTGTCTTCTATTTTATTAGAGTACAAAGATTCAAAATAATTTCGGATTATCTTCTGTATATCTGAAATATCTGTTATGATATTGTCTTTTTCATCCTGTATGCTAGTAATTTGAGTTCTCTCTCTTTTTGTCTTCGTTAGCATGGCTAAGGGTCTGTAGATTTTTTTTATTTTTTCAAAGAACCAAATGGGTTGATGTGTCTGCTGTGCTTGCAGGCCGCTAGTCCTGTTCCGCCAGTCAGTTGCAGGTCTGCCTACCTTGTGGGAGCGGGTGGTGGCTCTGCTTTGGCCCTACTGCAATTGGGGTGTCGCGACTACCATGCTGGCAGATCGCTGGGCCTGTTCCAGGTGCGGGCAAAGACTCTGCTCTGCCCCTACTCCAATTGGGTTGACGTGACTACCACGCCGGTGGGCCGTTGTGCTTGTACTGGGCGCGGGAGAAAGCTCTGCTCTGCCACTACTCCAATTGGGGTGTCATGTCTACCATGGTGGCAGGCCTCTGGGCCTGTTCCGAAGGTCAGTCACAGGTCTGCTTTTGTGGCGGGCGCGGGGGGCAGCCTGCTTGGCCCCTACTACAATTTGGGTGACGTGACTACCACACCAGCTGGTGGCTGGGCCTGATCCGGGAGCAGGCAGTGGCACTGCTCTTTCCCTACTCCATTTGGGGTGACGTGGGGACCACGCCTGCGGGCCTGATGAATCTTCCTCTATGTTTCTAGAGAGAATTACGGAGGCATATAGGAGATATACTCCTTTCGATCCTCAGGCAGAGGATCAAAAATCATCTGTCACAATGGCCTTTATTGGGCATGCTGCCTTGGATATTTAAAGAAAGTTACAATGCTTAGATGGATTACAAGATATGACTTTGAGAGATTTAGTCAGAGAAGCCGAGAAAGTATACTATAAGAGAGAAACTGAGGAAGAGAAGGGAGCAAAAGGAGGATAAAAGAAACAAAAGACAGACTAAGGAGTTGACTAAGGTCCCGGTCACAATAACAAAAAGGCCAGAAATTAAGAAACAGGGAGACAGGAAGGGATACCTGGTCCCACGCCAGAGGCCACCCCTGACCTCAGATCAATGTGCCTACTGTAAAGAAAGAGGACACTGGGTTCAAGAGTTCCCTAGAAAGAGGCAGCCACGCCAGCCAGCCTTTCTGACTCTTCAGCATGAGTACGAAAGTTGGGGCTCAGATCCCCTCCCTGAGCCCAGCGTATCTTTTGAAGTGGAGGAGACACCAGTAAACTTTGAAGTGGATACAGGGGCAATAAACTCAGCCCTTAAGGCCCCATTGGGCCCTCTATCAAATAAAAGGTCTCTAGTTCAAGGGGCTAATGGCAGTAAATATCGGACTTGTATAACTAAGAGGATCATGGACCTGGGGAAAGGAAAAATCCATCACTCCTTTTTAGTAATCCCAGAATGCCTGGCAGACTTTTGCTGTACGTCATGGGGATGTGAGCATACAGGGGCTGCCTGATGGAACACAAACTCCTGATCAAATTCAGTACACAGCATTGGCCATATTACCAATTAGATAACCAAAACCGATGGCCCCCAGAGGGGTCTCTTGATCCTCAAATTCTGCGTGACCATTTTTTTTAAAGAGAGAGGTGAGAGAGAGAGAGACAGAGAGAATTTTTAATATTTATTTTTTAGTTTTTTGCTGGACACGACATCTTTGTTTGTATGTGGTGCTGAGGATCGAACCCGGGCCGCACGCATGCCAAGCGAGCGTGCTACAAATGAGCCACATCCCCAGCCCTGTGTGACCTTTTTAACTTCTGCAAGTGCTCAAAAGGGTGAAAGGAGATTCCCCTATGGGCATGCCTTTTCCATCCTTCACTCATATCCTGAACTATGCTTATCCAATCAATCCTCACCTTCAGCCTTGTGCTCCAGAGTCTCTGCTGTCACTCTCACCTCAGCAACCTGATTTCTCCCCTCCAATTATTAGATCAAAAACCCAAATCTCTGCTGGTTCTCAGACCATCGCCATCTTGCTGAAGTAGCAGGTACTCAGGTTCCCATCCACCGACTCACTCCTCTCTTCTCCTGTCCGTGCCCGCCCCGGGTCCCACCAGGTCCTCTTACCAGCTAACACAAAGCTGAAACTAGCTGAGGAGAGCCCTCAGACTCCTATCAAAGATGTAATGAAAATGGCCTTTAAAGTTGCTTGGTCATCACTGAAAACAGTTTACTAAAAATTTAAAGTCCCTCACATGCATTTTGGGATACTCACTCTTGTCTTCCCCTCTGCTCTACCTGTTCTACAGCTCAAGTTTTTGTTGCTAGGAAAATCCCAAACCCCTTTCCCATTATTCTTTTACATCTCTCCTTCCTTATTCTCAGATCCTCGGAGCTGCTGTCAGCCCCACCTTCCCTGTCTTCCCCTTCTGTACCAGGCCTACAGAAAATTCTTAACTGACTTTCTACAGAAGTCTTCACCATGGCTGACTTTAGGACTTTCAGCAAAAGAGTCCCTATAAAAGAGTTCAATGTAGATAAACTTCCTCTTTTAGTGTTGCCTTGTTCTACTTGGCCACTGGCTAAAAAAATAAGCACCTCTATGCTAGACACCCCATTACTTGTTTTCCACAAAATAATGAACAAGGCCTCTGGCCATGAGCTGGGGCTTTACAGAGATGGCTATATTTCTAAGATAAAGAAGTTACCATCAGGGCTCCATGGTAACAGCTGTCAGGGGCGAAAAATAAGAAAGGTAGGAAAAAGCGCTTTCCCTCCCAGGTGTCCTTGAAAAGTTAACTTGCCCAGAACTGAGGTAAAAAACAGAAACAACAACGGCTTTTTTGAACTTCTGAAGACTGTGAACTTCTGAGCCCCTTCCCTTACATGTTGGGTACAAAATTCTGAAACTACCTAAACTTGAGTTTCAGGAGAATAATTGATTACAACAGAAGCAATGCCCTCTGAATCTGGTTGCAACCAAATAGGACGGTTTCCCTGTCTTCGTTGCTATCTTAGGTACCTTGCCTTGTCCGTCCCTACAACAGCATAATTGTATATAATTAAACATTGTTTATGTTTTAAAGAAATTGTCAACAGATGTGATTAATTGTGCAATGGTGCAGATGTTTCCCAGAGTGCTCTGTCATGATGCAGGTTCATTTGAAAATGAAATAGAGGGGCATACAACCCGTTTCCACTGGGGACATATATCCCTCACTTTAGCCATCCTATTCGGAATAGGAGTTGCTTCAGGGGTGGGCACAGGAACCACTGCCCTCGTCCATGGGACTCAACAAATGACCCAATTAGAAGAAGCAATAGACCAAAACTAAGATATTAGATACCTCCATCAGAGCTTTGCATGAATTTTTAACCTCTCTCTCTGAAGTTGTTTTACAGAACAGGCGAATGACACAAAACACACACACACACACACACACACAGGAAAAAAAATAGCAAAATATATGTCAATCAAAATTTTCATAAAATATATATCATAAAAAGATCCAAAAATATTCATTTTACTGAACATGGATTTATGTATAATGTTGTTCAACTAGCAAGCTCACCCATTGGTTGAATATTCAGTTCCAACACGGTTAATTAGGAGTGATCTCTTTTCACAATTTGTATCTGCCAACTCATCCACCTCACAAGAATGTATATGTGGTACCAGGTATGATTCTATATATCCATATAAAAATATATGTGCTGAATAGGCTACAGAGAAAGGGAGACAGGAATTCACAATTTTTTAACTTTAAAAACACATGGAGAACTATTTCAACAAAAAATTGACTAGATTTAACTCCTACTCTGTATCAGGCAAAAGGCAAGTCCAAATATACACCATGCCTCCTCTAAACTGCTTGTATTTCTATTCATTGCAATACTTCTCTGAGTTCAGTTCCAGAACGCAGTCTTTAAGGGAAATCCCAACAGAGTTCAAGCCCAGGTGGACCAAGATATTTCTTACAACCACAACACAAATGACCACAATTAAAAACAAAACACTCAAACATGGTCCTCATCTTCTTCCATATAGTCACTCATCGTAACCTCTGTCTGGAGGTTTCCATGAAGGGCTCACCCAAAGACAGTATCCAAATAAACTCCCTTGCCCCTCATTTGCCTAAAGTCATGTTGGCCTGGACACCCTTTCTGTGAACCAGGAGTGATCAAATAAGCCTCCCGTTAATACTGCTCTGTTTCTCCAATTTGAGGCCTACTGACTTTCAAGTATAGATTCTTTATGTGATTTGGAGTCATACGAAAACCTAAGCACCTCTGCAGTGATTTGAAGAACTCATTTGACCCAAGGAATACCTATTCTCACTTGATGGAGGTCAGGAACCTAACAGAGGAAGACGAGAGTCTTCATCCACAATGACTGATCTTTTGGCAATTATGGTTTTGGATGCACACATGGGATCATTTTTAGATCCATCAGCTGCTGAGAATCAAAGTCACAGCCACATACAAGGCCAAGAGTCTAATTAAGACACATCCCTTTCCAAAGCAACTAAGAAAGAGCCACAAGTGATGCCCATTCATTTCCATTTGAAAACTGTTTCCTTCAGGCTTCACAAAGGGGTGGCCTGAGGCAAAGACCTTCCTGATATTCAGGGCAACAGAACAATAGGTAAGCAAAAGGCCAAAAGCAGGGTATATCCACTGAGACTTTCCTGGTCACACTGATATCTGAGTTTTCTGAGATGCTGGCCATTCCCTTCAGCTATCCTGTACATGGCCATGTCACAGACCTTGGAGTTGTTGCATATCTTGGACACAAAACCATGAGCCTATTCTGGAGAGTGGCCAGAATTCAGAAGAAAACAGGGACTTAGGAAGGTAATAGGTATTGCTCATCCATAAGGCAAGCCGCACTCCATTCATAAATTAGGCAGGATGCATAATGGGAAGCTTTCTACTAGACAGGACACATCCATTGTTGCATTCTCTTTTCTCATGTCTACAACCACGGACACAGTGGGATACACAGACATAGAAACACTCATTTTGTCAAACGACTTACTAGAAACAGTTCACTCCAAATCAAACAAACCGCCTTCCCTACCTATTCTCAGAATATGAGACAAAACAACAAACCCACACTCACAAAGGCACCTCCTTCCCTCAAGTAGTTCTGTGACTCTCCGGAGTTATCTCTGACTGGTGGGCCATATTATGTTCCCCCGAAATGGCGTGTCCTCTATCAGATCTGCTTTCCTTGACCAACTCTGTAAAGTTGTCAGGAAAAAGTGGCGAGCCACTACCTGCTTTCTCAGGAAAAGTACCTCTTCAGTGCTCTCCTGGTATTTGGCTATACTCATATCATTAGGTACCGAGAAAGACTGACTCTGTCCTTGGAAAATCCAATCAAGTGAGCCCACAGGGACTTGGACTGGGATTGCCTCTCGGTGTCTTGGTTCTTGGATAGCAAGTTCAGAGAGTTCCATCACCAAGGAAATTAGATATGTCACTTTCTTTGGAACTGAATGAGGCCACTGCCTTGGCACCCCTTTTTCCTAACAGTTGCTTCCAAGGGTCCCATGAGATGGAGGCTGCCCCTACTTCCTGTGACACTTTCACAAGTTAGAATGGTATATCAACCATAGGCACCCATGAACAGCTTTCCACACAGGCCTGATTTGGTCCATCTTCTCTACAATAAGAAGAGAGAGGCTGATTAAGACACATCCCTTCATCCTGACCAGGTTGTTTGCCATGGAAGATGACTTTTGCTCTCTCAGGTCCTTCATAGCTGCCTATAACTTTTCCGGGTATCATTTCTGTATGGACCTTTGAGGTTTTCAGCAGGTGGAAGGTCCCCTACTTTCCTGTATTGTAAGAACAACTCCGTCCCTGTTCTTCTGTAAAATGAGATTGAGGGAACAGTGTATGTTTAGGGTTAATAACAGGTTCAATTTGGGTTAGGAATCATTCTGTGCGATGAATAATGGTATTGGCAACCTGTGAGATTTACAAGAATGTAGAGGTGAAATATAAGTATGAAAATAAAAATCTAGGTATAATTTGAAACCCAGAAGGGCATTGGGCCCTTGATTGGGATACTTAGCTTGATTTATGTTCTCTAAAGATGTCTCAGATAATTCAATATACAATGGCATAGGACCTTGTACCTTGGATGATTGAACGTAGAAGAGAACATCCAGTAAAAAGGGATAGTCAGTAGGTTTAGAAAGATTGTCGGTAGGTTTAGGAAGAAGAGCGATTATAGGATTTAGACCAAAAGTTCTTTAGCAATATGGTTTCGGTTAGAGAGTGAATGTAAATGTCGGCACATATGAAGAGTCAGTCACTATGATAAACTGGGAAAATATATAGAAATGCAGATATCAATAGAGACATTATTGCATCAGGCAAAATATAAAGTGAGTGATAGGATTAGACATTTTCAACAGGGTTGAGTTTGAATATATAATCTTAGGAAGAAACAAATATGTTGTCACCAATAGGATTGACATTTGAGAGCATTAGGCAGCATGGACATGGATGTTTCTATTAATCCATGTTCACTTTCCTTTTAGGCTTTGGTACAGTCATAAGTGTGACCTTTACATTTTTTTTCAGAATATTATTGTGATAAAATGTATATGTAGATCAGGTGACATAAGTATTTCTTCCACCATTTCTGGTAGCAATATATTGAAGACGTAAAATTAGTATTGGGGGTCCAAAGAGGTGTACACTGTGTCTATGAATATAAAGATAAAGCATGAATAGAACATACTGTGAATAAATAATATAACTTGTTCCAACTATAAATAATGGATTGAACTGATATCTGAAAAATTACAGGAAATGTTATATTGATATACAATCATTCTTTCCAAAATGGTATACATATAATGGTAATATTAGTGTTTTGGTTTATCACGAAGGGTGTAAGTTTTACTTCACCAGTGATTATGGAAATCGAAAATAACTTGTTTGGAAAGAAGCGTCATGAAAAGACGAGTTCAGAAACCCTGATAATACTTGTGTTCTGAAACAGGAATTGATTAAAGTTGAAACAAATGCCTGTAAATTTGTGAACTTGTGGATGAAATATATATCGTATGATGTGCAAAAACTGAAGAAATAATAATGTACCAGTGTTGAATACAAATGAACCTCAAATTACATATCATGTCCCATAGGAATCTACTTGCATTGGTGGTAAACTGGGTCAGTTACTGTAAAATTATTAGAATTTGTAGGCACCATTCACTGAAGTTTGTTTTCAGTACTAGGAAACAAATATGTATTTCAGGTGGATGAATATTTCGGAAAATAATCTTGTGAAAAGTTGATTATAAATCCATATACATGAACATGAATGAATTTAGAAAGTGTATATAAGACACATATATTTTATATATTGAAAAATCTGAATAGTGTGTGTGTGTGTGTATATATATATATATATATATATATATATATATACACACACACACACACACATACAAACTACACACAGACATTAAAAAGCAGCAATATATATGAAAATCAAAATTCATCAGGAAATATATATCATCCACAGATGCAAAAATAATTATTTTACTGAACATGAGTATATGTATAATGTTGTTCTACTAGAAAGCTCCCCTATAGTTTGAATCTTCAGTTCTAACAGCGTTTAAGAGGAGTGATCTCTTCTCACAATTTGAATCTGTGAAGTGAGAAACCTCACAAAAATGTACGTGGGATTCCTGGTAGGATCCTATATGTGCATATAAATATACATGTGTGAATTGGCTACAGAGAAAGGGAAACAGGATTTCACACATTTGTTATCTTTAAAAACACATGGAGAACTATTTCAAATAAAAATTGACTAGATTTATAACTCCTACCTTATATAATGCAAAAGGCAAGTCCAACTATACAAGATGCCTCCTCTGAACTGCTTGAATTTCTATTCTGTTTGGGTTATTTTTCTCCATTATATTAGGATGAGTTGTCTGATTCTAGTAGGTATGGGTTAGTGTCAGGGATTCAGTATTTCAAAAGGAAAATTGGAAAATGAATTCAATGTGTAAGCAAATATGTGCTTCACAAATATCTGTGAATGTCTGATATCCTCTCACTCTCATCCAGAAAAATGCCTTGACATTACCTTCACCCCAGGTAAAACATAATTAGAGGAGAAGAGTTAGAAAATCAGTGAATACATATCTGGAATGGAAAATGCTCAAGAGTTCATAACCATGGAGGTGGTAGAGGAGTTTCCAAAAGTAAGGGACAGGGTAAACACAACACAAACAGGGAGCTCTGAGAGCCTAAAAACTTTTTGAGAAACTGCCTCTGATTTTGGGCACTTGAAATATATGTTGTTGTCAGGAGATTTGGCTACTTTAGTAGTGAGACCATCAAAGCTGGTTCTGCATCTATGTGACCTGAAGGACATGGTTTCTTATTTTCCAATGAAGATGAGGCAGCAATGCTGAATCCTCTCTTTGTAGGTAAACTGTGACCACTGAGGACTAAGTGTCCCTCCGTGTTGACTGCGAAGCCATTTGGTCCTCCTACACTTTTTGTGGTGTTTTTCCTGCAGCACTGGGAGTTTGGTATTTGCTTCACGAAATACCAGGAGCTCAACTGGGACATATTGCTGGAGGGAGTTCTGTCACGTGTGTTGGGTCAGGGTCTGCAGGAGAATGCACCAACCAGGCTTCTATCCCTCCTAGCTTGCCCCATTGCCCCCTCGTCCATATCAACCTGATTCAGAACATTGACCTGAAACCTCACCATATAACAAGATGCCTTTACATATAAGGGACTGCTGGCTGCACCATGTCAGTCACAAGCCATTTGGAATCCAATGGTAGATCCTCATGGCCCTACCACTGATGTTTCATCACACACCTGCCCACCACTGCTCTAGGCCCACTACTCAGCAGGCTCCAACTTACTGGCATCTCTGTTCTACACCATTTTCATGAAACCCAGTCAATCAAGGCATTGTCTGGTATACTCATGATCAGCAACAGGACATCCAAATGTTCTCCAGTGCCACCTGGTTGTGGGAACTTCCAAAAATTCATGGTATTTATCAAGCCATTTTTCAAGGATGAAGTTGGAGAAACTCTGGGTTTCAATTCATTCAGGAACCACTAAATGTTGAGGAAGCTAATTTAAATGAAAACTCTGGAGAACTCTCACAGGCAAGGCTTCCCAAAGAGTGGGGAAAAGGTCACATGAAGCCAGGCACATTGAGGTGTAAAATGTGAGGTCCATGTGTGTTTTGACTCTCAACTATGGCTGCAAGTTTTTCACAATTATATCATGTGATATGCTGGCTGAGATTCCCAGTGCTCTGTGGAAAGCCAGATCTCAGTTTCCAAGGGCAACTCTCATGCGTGGCCTCCTAAAATCCCAAAACAATTCATGGCAATACTTCTCTGAGGTGAGTTCCAGAACTAAGTCTCTATGGGGAATCACACCAGAGTTCAAGCCCAGGTGGACCCAGACATTTCTTCCAACCGCCACACAAATGACCACAATTAAAACCAAAACACTCCCACATGGCCCTCATCTTCTTCCATATATTCACTCATCATGACCTCTGGCTGGAGGTTTCCATGAGGGGTGCAGCCATTGGTAGTGTCCAAAATAATCTCACTTGCCCCTCATTTGCCTAAAGTCAGGGTGGCCTGGACACTCTTAATATGAACCAGGAGTGGTCAACTAAGCCTGCCGTTCATGCTGCTCTGTTTCTCCAATTTGAGGCCTACTGACTTTCAGGTATGGAATATTTATGTGAAATAGAGTCATGAGAAAAGCCAAGCACCTCGGCAGAGATTTCAAGAACTCATTTGACCCAAAGGATCAGTATTCTCACTTGATGGATGTCAGGAACCTAACAGAAGAAGGCGAGAGACTTCATCCACAATGACTGATCTTTTGGCCATTTTGGTTTTGGATGCGCACATGCGATCATTCTTTGGATCCATCATGTGCTGAGAATAAAAATCACAGCCACATACAAGGCCAAGAGGCTAATTCAGACACATCCCTTTCCAAAGCAATTAAGCAAAGAGCCACAGGTGATGCCTATTCATTTCAAATTTAAAACTGTTTTCTTCAGGCTTCACAAAGGGGTGGCCTGAGGCAAAGACCTTCCTGACATTCAGGGCAACAGAACATAAGGTAAGCAAAAGGCCCAAAGCAGGGTTTCTCCACTGAGACTTTCCTGGTCACACTGATATCTGAGTTTTCTGAGATGATCTCCATTCTCTTCAGCTATCCAGTATATGGCCATGTCACAGAGCTTGGAGGTGGTACATATCTTGGACACAAATCCCTGAGCCTATTCTGGAGACTGGCCAGAATTCAGGAAGAAAACAGGAACTTAGGATGATAGCAGGTGTTGCCCATCGATAAGACAAGGTGCAGTCCATTCATAAATTGAGCAGGATGAATTATGGTAAGATTTATACTAGACAGGACACATCCATTAATGCATTCTCTTTTCTAATGTCTACAACAATGGACATAGTCAGATACACAAACATAGAAACACTCACCTTGTCAAATGACTTACTCGAAACAGTCCACTTCAATCCAAACAAACCGCCATTCCTACCTTTTGTTAGAACATGAGGCAAAACCACAAACCCACACCCACTCCCATAATGGCACCTCCTTCCCCCATGTAGATCTGTGACTATCTGGAGTGTCCTCTAACTGCTCGGCCATACTATATTCCTTCGAAATAGTCTGTCCTCTCTCAGGTCTGGTTTCCTTGGCTAACTCTGTGAAGTTGTCAGGAAATAGTGGTGAGCCACTACTGGCTTTCTCAGAAAAGGTACCTCTTCAGTGCTCTCCTGGCATTTGGCCATCCTCACATTAGTAGGTACCAAGAAATACTGACTCTGTCCTTGGTAAATCCAAACAAGTGAGACCACTGTGACTGGGAATGAGATAGCGTCTGGGTGCCTGGCCACTAGGATACAAAGATCATAGAGTTCCATCACCAAGGAAATGAGGTATGTCACTTTCTTTGGAATTGAATGAATGAGGTCACTGCCTTGGCAACCAGTTTGTCCTAACACTTGCTTCCAAGGGTCCCATGAGATGGAGGCTGCTCCTACTTCCTGGAACACTTGCACAAGTTAGAATGGTATATCAACCATAGGCACCTGGGAACAGCTCTCCACACAGGTCTGGTTTAGTCCATCTTCTCTAACATAAGTAGAGAGAGGCTGATTCAGACACATCCCTTTATCCTGACCAGGTTGTTTGCCATGGAATAGGACTTTTGCTCTCTCAGGTCTTTCATACCTCCCTACAACTTCTCCAGGTATCATTTCTGCATGGACCTTTGAGGTTTTCAGCAGGTGGAAGGTCTCCTAATTCCCTGTATTTTAAGAACAACTCTGTCGCTGCTTTTCTGTAAAATGAGATTGAGGGAACAGTGTATGTTTAGGGTTAATAACAGGTTCAATTTGGGTTAGGAATCATTCTGTGCGATGAATAATGGTATTGGGAACTTGCGATAATTAAAAGAACATAGAGGTGAAATATAAGTATGGAAACAGAAATCTAGGTATGATTTGAAGCACAGGACCTTGTACCTTGGTAGATTTAATGTAGAAGAGAACATCCAGTAAAAAATGGATAGTCGGTAGGATTAGGAAGATAGTCGGTAGGTTTAGGAAGAAGAGTGAGTATAGTATTTGGACCAAAAGTTCTTTAGCAATAGGGTTTCGGTTAGAGAATGAATGAAAATGTCAGCACATATGAAGAGTCAGTCACAATGATGAACTGGGGAAAATAAGTAGGAAAGCAGTTATCAATAGAGACATTATGAAATCAGGCAAAGTATAAAGTGAGTTATAGGATTAGACATTTTCAACAGGGTTTAATTTGTATATATAATCATTGGAAGAAACAAATATGTTGTCACCAATAGGATTGACATTTGAGAGCATTAGGCAACCTTCACATGGATGTTTTTAGTTAAACATTTTCACTTTTCTTTTAGGCTTCGGTACAATCATAAGTGTGACCTTTACATTTTTTGTTCAGAATTTTACTGTGATAAAATATATATGTGGATCTGGTGACATGAGTATTTCTTCCACCATTTCTGGGAGCAATATTTTGAAGACATATACATTAGTGTTAGGGGTACACAGAGGTGTACCCTGTGTCTATGAATATAGAGATAATGCATGAATAGACCATCCTGTGAATAAATAATATAACTGGTTCCATTTCAAATAATGAATTGAATTGATATCTAAAAATATATAAGAAATCATATATATATATATATATATATATATATATATATATATATATATATACACACACACACACACACACACACGCACACGCACAGACATTAAAAAGTAGCAATATAAGAGATCCAACATGGTGGCGGACATGGAGAAATCAAGTATCTGACCTCATTAGCTGCGCAGGCATAGGGAGTCGTAAACTGTCTAAATGCTGTTTGTTCAGAATCACTAGGCAATGCTGACCTGACGTGGATCTGGTGCGAACAGTCTGGGCCCCTGAGAAAACACACAGAGCCCGGATCGGCTGCATAGAAGCTCAGATTTGCCTGCTTTTTGTGACTCAGAACTAACGTTCCCTCTGAAATAACTGGTCGGCCCTTCTGAATTTACAGAGGTAAAAGGCCACTGGATTGAAATGGGGCTTTGGAGACACAGTCAGGACCCATCCATTGCATTGGTCACCTGGCAAAAGGAACGAATGGTCACCATTTGCATGGGATACCACCGTGGAAGAGAACTGATGTCATGGGCAGAGGAGATAACTTCATTGAAACCAGTACGACAGGTGTGTAATTCCCTATGCATCTCTCTCCACACAGCGGGGAAACATTAAGGGCCCCTCCCAGCTCTCTCTTAAGGGGCCCTCCCAGGTCTCCCGTGAGAAAGATGGCCAGACCGAGGGAATCATGTGTGCTGTGGGACTTGTGGCGTGGAATTCCTGGCTACCGCTCCTACTAGTGCTGACAACTGAGGTCTCTTACACCAGCTAATGTGGGCATGGATACCAGAGAGCAAGCAAATTCGCTGGGGGTTCCCAGCCCCAAGCTCTATAAACTTAGTGTCTGAGGGAGGCAAACAGGGAGAGAGTGCCAAGCGTTGATGAAAACAGGGCTACCAGGAGCAGAGACCTGACGTGTAGCAAGTATTGTGGTGAGCGTCACAGTTGAGCGGAGCCTGGCTTGAGGAAACACTAGAGAAGGTCCTAGGCACTCAGGATTAGAGACCCGCCCAGTCTGGGAGGAAGAGCTGCTGCACAGTGATTGGTTCCCACCTATTGAGAGGAGAAGCTTGGCCCAGTGAGCACAGCTCCACCTACTGGAAGAGAAGTTAATTGAACTCTATGACTGCATGTATTATTATTATTATTATTATTATTTTATTTTTATTTTTTTTCTTTCATTTAAATTTTTTGTGTTGTTCTTTAACTTATTTTAATGTTTTTATTTTTTTAATTTTACTATTATTATTATTTTAAATTTTAATTTTCATTTTTTAATTATCATTATTATTTTAAAAAAATTATTTCTTTCTTTATTTTCTAATTTTTTCTTTTGTCTTTTCATTTCTTTTCAATTTTCTTATTCCCCCATCCTTGAATTCTACCTGCCTATTCTCATTCTCTTTAGTGACTTCTTCCCATCCCTTCTAATATCTTTCCTCCCAAGCTTCAAATAAATTTATAAGAATAAGAAGTAACTCAGCACTCAAACAGAACAAGAAGTAACATGAGCAGCATCAAAAAGCAAGAAAGAAAAGGAGTACAAACAATGAAGGATAACCTAAATATTCAGGAGGACCTAGAATTATCAGAAAAATGGTCATATAAAGAACTCAAGGAATACCTTAGACAGATGAAATGGAACCTTAAAGAGGATACGAGAGAGCAAATAAATACAGTGAAAGAACACATTGAAAATGAATTACATAAACAGATAAAAGAAGAAGTTCATCTTCTTTATCAGGAGATAGAGATTATAAATATTTAAAGAATATTTCTAGAAATGAAGGAAACGATAAACCAAATTAAAAACTCAATTGAGAGTATCACTAACCGTGTGGAGCAAGTAGAAGACAGAATGTCACATAATGAAGACAAAATATATCATCTTGAAAAGAGTCTAGCCAACACAGAAAGGCTGGTAAAAAATCACGAGAAAAACATCCAAGAGATATGGTATAACATAAAAAAACCAAACTTATGAGTCATCTGGATAGAGGAAGGTACAGAGATTCAAACTATGGGAATGAAAATTTTCCAGAAATAAAAAAGGAAATGGATATACAAATTGAAGATGCTTACAGGACACAGAGCACACAAAATCACAGTAGACCAACGCCAAGACACATTGTTATGAAGCTATCCAATATACAGAACAAAGAGAAAACTTTAAAAGCTTCAAGAGAAAGGAGGAAGATTACATTCAGGGGTAAACCAATAAGGTTAGCAACCTATTTTTCATCACAGACACTGAAAGTGAGAGGATCCTGGAACAACGTATTTCAAACATTGAAAGACAATGGATGCCAAACAAGAATTCTGTATCCAGCAAAATTCAGCTTCAGGTACGACAACGAAATAAAAATCTTTCATGATAAACAAAGGTAAAAGAATTTGCAGCCAGAAAACCACCATTGCAAAGTGTCTTGAGCAAAACACTACACGAGAAAGAAATGAAAAACAACAACCAAAACCATCAGTGGGAAGTGCCTCAGTAATGACAGAGGGCGGGGGAAAAGCTAATCATGGAGAAACAAAGTAAATTTCAAAAAGCGATAAATATTCAAACATGGCTGGCAGTAGAAACCATATATCAATAGTTACACTAAACATTAATGGCTTAATCTCTCCAATAAAGCAACATAGGCTTGTAACTTGGATTCAAAAAACAAATCCAACAATATGTTGCCTCCAGGAGACATATCTGAATGGAAAAGACATACACAGGCTGAAGGTGAAAGGTTGGGAAAAAATATACCATGCACACGGTCCTCATAAGCAAGGAGTGGTGGCCATCCTCAAATCGAATTAAATCGACTTCAAGACTAATTTAATCAAAAGGGATAATGAAGGAAATTATATACTGTTAAAAGGAACCATTCACCAACAAGACATAAAAATTATCAGTATTTACGCACCATTAAATGGTGCTGTGACGTTCATAAAACAAATTCTCCTCAAGTTCAAGAATCAAATAGCCCACAACACAATAATTATGGGTGACTTCAACACACCTCTCTCACCATTGGACAGATCCTCCAAATAAAAGTTGAATAAAGAAACTATAGAACTCAATATCACAATCAATAACATAGACTTAACTGACATATATAGAATATATCAACCATCATCAAGTGGATATAATATTTTTTAGCAGCACATGGATCCTTCTAAAAAATAGACCATATATTATGCCATAGAGCAACCTTCAGTAAATATAAAGGGTGGACTTAATACCATGAATTTTATTGGATTATAATGGAATGAATCTGGAAACCAATGAAAAAGAAGGAAGGAAAAATCCTACATCACATTGAAAATGAACAACATGTTACTGAATGATTAATGTGTTACAGAAGACATAAATGAGAAAATCAAAAAATTCTTCAAGATAAATGAAAATACAGAAACAACATATCGGAGTCTATGGGACACAATGAAAGGTGTTTTAAGAGGGAAATTCACCACCTTGACGTCATTCCTCAAAAATAGGAAAGAACAACAAATAAATGAGCTCACACTTCATCTCAAAGCCCTAGAAAAGGAAGAGCAAAACAACAGCAAATGTAGCAGAAGGCAAGAAATAACTAAAATCAGAGCGGAAAACAACAAAATTGAAACAAAAGAAACTATTGAAAAAATTACAAAACTAAAGCTTGGTTCTGCAAAAAATAAATAAGAAGGATAGACCCTTAGCATCCCTTTATGTTCAAAACATTTGAAAAACTAGAGATAACAGGAATTTACCTCGACATTGTAAAAGCTATCTATGTTAAGCCTCAGGCTAGCACTATTCTGAATGAAGAAAAATTGAAGCATTCCCTCTAAAATCTGGAACAAGACAGAGATGTCCTCTACCACCACTTCTATTCAATATAGTTCTCGAAACACTGGCCAGAGCAATTAGACAGATGAAAGAAATAAAAGGCATGAAAATAGGAAAAGAATAACTTAAATTATCACTACTTGCAGCTGATATGATTCAATATATAGAAGACCCAAAAGGGTCTACAAAAAAACTACTAGAAGTTAGAAATTATTTCAGCAATGTGGCAGGATATAAAATCAACATTCATAAGTCAAAGGCATTTCTGTATATCAGTGACAAAACTTCTGAAACGGAAATGAGAAAAAAAAAACACTCCATTCACAATATCCTCAAAAAATAAAACTAAAATCCTTGGGAATCAACCTAACAAAAGAGGTGAAAGATTTATACAATGCAAACTACAGAACCCTAAAAAGAGAAGTAGAATAAGATCTTAGAAGATGGAAAAATATACACTGTTCATGGATAGGGAGAACTAATATCATCAAAATGGTGATATTCCTAAAAGTTCTCTATAGGTTTAATGTAATGCCAATCAAAATCCTAACGGCATTTCTTGTAGAAATAGAGAAAGCAATCATGAAATTCATATGGAATAATAAAAGATCCAGAATAGCAAAAGCAATTCTAACCAGGATGTGTGAATCAGGCGGTATAGCGATACCAGATTTCAAACTAAATTTCAGAGCAATAGTAACAATGACAGCATGGTACTGGTACCAAAACAGGCGGGTGGACCAATGGTACAGAATGGAGGACACAGAGATTAATCCACAATGCTACAACAATCTTCTATTTGATAAAGGAGCTAAAAGCATGCAATGGAGGAAGGATAGCATCTTCAACAAATGGTGCTGGAAAAACTGGAAATCCATATGTAACAAAATGAAACTGAATCCCTTTCTCTTGCATGCACAAAAGTTCACTCAAAATGGATCAAGGGCCTTGATATCAAAACAGAGACATGGCGTCTGATAGAAGAAAAAGTTGGCTACGATCTACATACTGTGGGGTCGGGCTTCAAATTCCTCAATAGGACATCCATAGCACAAGAGTTAATAACAAGAGTTAATAACTAGAATCAACACATGGGACTTACTCAAAGCAAAAAGTTTTTTCTCAGCAAAAGAAACAATAAGAGAGGTAAATAGGGAGCCTAAATTCTGGGAACAAATCTTTCCTCCTCACACTTCAGATAGAGCCCTAATATCCAGAGTATACAAAGAACTCAAAAAATTAAACAATAAGATAACAAATAACCCAATCAACAAATGGGCCGAGGACCTCAACAGACATCTCAGAGGAGGACATATAATCAACAAGTACATGAAAAAATGCTCACCATCTCCAGTAGTCAGAGAAAGGTGAATCAAAACCACCCTAAGATACCATCTCACTCCAGTAAGATTGGCAGCCATTATGAAGTCAAACAACAAGTGTTGGTGAGAATGTGGGGAAACAGGTACACTTGTACATTGCTGGTGAGACTGCAAATTGGTGCATCCAATTTGGAAAGCAGTATGGAGATTTCTTGGAAAGCTGGGAATGAAACCACCATTTGACCCAGCTATTCCCCTTCTCGGTCAATTCCCTAAAGACCTAAAAAGAGCATGCTGCAGGGACACTGCTACATCGATGTACATAGCAGCACAATTCACAATAGCAAGACTGTGGAACCAACCTATATGCCCTTCAATAGATGAATGGATTAAAAAATGTGGCATTTATACAGAATGTAGTATTACTCTGCATTAAAAAATGACAAAATCATAGAATTTGCAGGGAAATGGATGGCACTAGAGCAGATTATGCTAAGTGAAGCTACCCAATCCCTTCAAAACAAATGCCAAATGTCTTCTTTGATATAAGGAGATTAACTAAGAACAGAATAGGTATGAAGAGGATGAGAAGAAGATTAACATTAAAACAGGGATGAGAGGTGGGAGGGAAAGGGAGAGAGAAGGGATATTGCATGGAAATGGAAGGAGATCCTCAGGGTTATACAAAATTACATACAAGAAGAAAGGGAAAAATAATACAAGGGGGAGAAATTTATTACTGTAGAGGGGGTAGAGAGAGAAGAGGGGAGGAGAGGGGAGGGGAGGGGGGATAGTAGAGGATAGGTAAGGCAGCAGAATACAACAGACACTAGTATGGCAATATGTGAATCAATGCATGTGTAACTGATGTGATTCTGCAATCTGTAAACGGAGTAAAAATGGGAGTTCATAACCCACTTGAATCAAAGTGACAAATATGATGTATCAAGAACTATGTAATGTTTTGAACAAGCATAAATAAAAATTAAAAAAAAAGAAAACTAACTTCGGTGAGTGATGCACGCGAATCCTAATATTTTTACAGTAACTGACCCAGTTTAACATCAATGCAAGTAGATTCCAATGGTACATGATGTGTACATTGACGTTCATTTTTATTCAACACTGGTACATACTATTTCCTCAGTTTATGCACATCACAGGATATATATTTCATCGACAATTTAGCAAATTTATAGGCATTTGTTTCACTTTCAATCACTTCCTGCTTCAGAACACATGGATTCCTCCATATTTCTTGACTGGTAATTTCATGAGACTTCTTTCCAAACACATTATTTTCGACTTCCATAATCACTTTTTAAGCAAAACTCACACACACTTCATGATAAACAATAACCCTAAGATGACAATTAGATATATAACTGGTTGGAATTATTGATTGTATGTCAATATATGATTTCTTATATATTTTCAGATAACAATTCAATCCATTATTTAAAGTGGAATCAGTTATATTATTTATTTACAGTATGTTCTATTCATGCATTATCTCTATATTCATAGACACAGGGTACACCACTTTGTACCCCCAATACTAATTTATATGTCTTAAAATATTGCTCACAGAAATGGTGGAAAAAATACTCATGTCACATGATCTACATATATATTTTATCACAATAATTTTCTGGGCACAAAATGCAAAGGTCACACTTATGATTGCACCAAATCCTAAATGGAAGTTGAATATGGATTACTAAAAACATCCATTTCCAGTTTGCATAATGCTTTCAAATGTCATTTCTGTTGGTGACTACATATTTGTTTCTTCCTAAAATTATGTATTCAATCTCGATCCTGTTGAAAATGTGTAAACCTATCATTCACTTTACAATTGCCTGATTTTGTAATGTCTCTATTGATATCTTCTTTCCTATATTTTCTGCAGTTCATCATTGTGACTGACTCTTCGCATGTGCTGACATTTACATTCACTGTGTAAATGAAACCGTATTGCTAAAGAACATTTGATCCAAATTTTATACTCACTCTTCTTCCTAAACCTACCGACTCTCTTCCTAATCCTACTGACTATCCAAATTTGAGTGGATGTTCTCTTCTACAATCAATCTTCCAAGGTACAAGGTCCTATGCCATTGATTATCAATTTATCTGAGACAAACGTGCAGAACATAATTAAAAGCTAAGTATCCCAATAAAGGGCCTCATTCCCTTCTGGGCTACAAATCTTACCTAGATTTCTGTTTTTATACTTATATTTCACCTCTATAGTTTTATAAATATCGCAGGTTCCCAATACCATTATTCATCAATCAGAATGATTCCGAACCCAAATTGAACATGTTATTAACCCTAACCATACACTGTTCCCTCAATCTAACTTTACAAAAGAGAAGGGACAGGGTTCGTCTTGCAATACAGCAATGTAGGGGATCTGCCACCTACTGAGAAACTCAAAGGTCCATGCATATTTGATCCCTGGAGAAGATGTAGGCAGCTATGAAAGACCTGAAAGACCAAAACAACCTGGCAAACAACCTGGTCAGGATGAAGGGTTGTGTCTGAGTAAGCCTCTCTCTTCTTAATGTAGAGAAGATGGACCAAATGAGGCCTATGAGGAGAGCTGTTCCGCAAACTGGTGCGGCCAATTTGAAAAGCAGTATGGAGATTCCTGGGAAAGCTTGGAATGGAACCACAATTTGACCCAGCTATTGCCCTTCTTGGACTATTTCCTGAAGACCTTAAAATAGTGTAACTCTGGGATACTGCCACATCGATGTTCTTAGCAGTACAATTCACAATTGCTGCACTGTGGACCCAACCTAGATGCCCTTCAATAGATGAATGGATAACAAATGTGGCATTTATACACCATGGAGTATTACGCAGCACTAAAATATGACAAAATCATGGAATTTTCAGGGAAATGGATGGTAATAGAGCAGATTATGCTTAGTGAAACTAGCCAATCCCTAAAAAACAAATACCAAATGTCTTCTTGGATATAATGAGAGCAACTAAGAACAGAGCAGGGAGGAAGAGCAGGAAGAAAAGATTTACATTAACAGAGACATGAGGTGGGAGGGAAAGGGAGAGAAAAGGGAAATTGCATGGTAATGAAGGGAGACCCTCATTGTTATACAAAATTACACATAACAGGTTGTGAAGGGAATGGGAAAATAAACAAGGAGAGAAATTAATTACAGTAGATGGGGTAGAGAGAGAAGATGGGAGGGGGAAAGAGGGGGGATCATAGAGTATAGGAAAGGTAGCAGAATACAACATTAACTAATAGGGCATTATGTAAAAATGTGGATATGTAACCAATGTGATTCTGCAATCTTTATTTGGGCTAAAAATGGGAGTTCATAACCCACTTGAATCTAATGTATGAAATATGATATGTCAAGAGCTTTGTAACGTTTTGAACAACCAAAAAAAGAAAAAAAAGTAGCAATATATATGCCAATCGAAATTCATCATGAAATATATATAATCCACAGATGCAAAAATATTCATTTTACTGAACATGGATTTATGTATAATGTTATTGAACTAGGAAGCTCACCCATAGGTTGAATTTTCAGTTTGAACAGCGTTTAGGAGTAGTGATCTCTTCTCACAATTTGTATCTGCCAATTCAGCCACCTCACAAGTATGTACGTGTGATACTAGGTAGGATTCTCTATGTGCATATAAAAATACATGTGCTACAGAGAAAGGGAGACAGGATTCCCATTTTTGTTAACTTTAAAAACACATGTAGAATTATTTCAACAAAAAATTGACTAGATTTATAGCTCCTATACTATATAATGCAAAAGGCAATTCCAACTACACACCATGCCTCCTCTGAACGGCTTGTATTTCTATTCTGCTTGGGTTATGTTTCACCATCATATTAGGATTATTAGTCAGAGTCTAGTAGGGTATGGGTTAGTGCCAGGAATTCAGTATTTCAGATGGAAAATTGGAAAATGAATCCAATGTGTATGCAAATATGTGATATACAATAATCTTCCCACTCTCATCCAGAACAATGCTTTGACATTACCTTTGCCCCAAGTAAGACACAATTAGAGGAGAAGAGTTAGACATTCTGTGAATACTTATCTGGAATGGAAAATGCTCAGGAGTTCACAACCTTGGAGGTGGTAGAGGAGTTTCCAAAAGGAAGGGACAGGGGTGATCACTCAACCTGATCTTTCATTAATATTGGGAGCCATCTTGCCACAAAGCCATGGAAAGATAATTTTTGCTTTACTATAAATTACTGCAAATTCTGAACCTGCTTGGAATGCCTGCCCATGCCTTGAACTCACCCATGCCTGTCTTACTGACCAGATCACAGCCCTCTCTGAAACCTTACTGAAACCTCATAAATATTGGCCTTCCCTGGCCAGACAACGACCCTCTCTGAGGCTCTAATGGTCCTCATAATTTCTGATGCTGGGGCCAGCAAATAAAAAATGTAAACTACAATTAGTGTGATGCTTGTCAAAGTTCTGTTTTCTGATACTCCCTTTTTGTGTAACTTTTTGGGCTATAAAGCTGGGGTGTAGGAAAGGTGGGGATGCTGTCTTTTTCCAGCCGTTTTGAGAAGGAGAGTCAGCCTAGCCGGTTGAACTAATAAGCTTGACTTAATTTGATTTTAATTGGAGTCAGTGGTATTTTCTTGCATCCTGGTCTAACATTTTGGAGTTCCCCAGCGAGATGACGTTACCAGATCATAAGACCAGACTGCTGGAAATTCTGACGCTGGCCTTTCCTCCAGGGCTCAGGGCTGGAGAGCCAAGTTCCAAAGCCTTGGAGTGAGCATTTGGTCCAGGGAGCACTGCAGTGAACCATCGCACTAAAACTATTAGCAAGCACCTGGTGGAGGAGGCCTCCATAGGTAGGTGGTGCCTTTATAACATCTGATATCCGGTTAAGGGAGATGTCTTCTGATGACAGAGAGGTGGCCTGGGGAGGCTCACATGTACTCCTGTCCAGGACAGTAACAAGAATTGTTCTGTCCTCTGTTCTGTTCTGTATGGAATTTCTCTGAAAGGGTAGAAAGGTGCAGCCGGGCACGCAGGAGCTCCTACCCCGGAGCTTCAGCAAGACATTTCATTGCTCCTCTGTTTTTCTGTATCTTCACCAGGTTTCTGTTTCTTTGTGTTTTGTTCTGTGTTCTATATGTTTTCTTGTTTGTTTGTTTTTGTGCATTTTGTTGTGTGATTTCTGTGGTAAAAACTTAAAGATATTGGACGTAAAAATGGGTAATAAAGCAAGTAAGCCTTACACCCTTTGGACTGTGTTCTAAAAAACTGTGTTGAAGTTTACCCCCCTTTGTTAAGCAGGATGAGAGAAGCCCCTAGCTGGCAGCCTGGAACTCACCCACTGCAGAGGGCAATGCCTGCTGGCCACCAAAGAACAGAGTATCTCCAAGGTTAACAATGGAAACTCCTTTAAAACCCCTTGTTGCTCCAGTTCAAGAGAGTCACAACCTTTGGGCAGAGTCCCCTGTGTCTCTGCTTTGTTAGCAAAGCAGTAAACCTCCCTTTTTATTTTTCTCAAACCCTGTCCTCATTATTAAATAGGTATTAATTCGCTTCAAGGTCAGAAACCGAAATTTAAGTTACAAATTTTGATGACCCCCCGACCCTGGAACTTTTTGAGAGCTGACTACTGAAATGTTAGGAGATGGAGCGAGATTGGGGTGGAACCAAACCAGAGGAGTTAATCCTATAAGTAAAAGGAGGGACTGAGGGACTCCCAGGATCTACCAAAGCCCTGTTGCTTCAGGGAATTCCTTCCTTCGTTCCCTGCACTGTAAGGATTATGCCACCTCTGTCTTTTTAAAAAAAAGAAAAAGAAAAAGGAGACACTAAATGCAGTAAAGTCACCATGGAAACCCTTGATATTACATTTCAGGTTGCCGTCTGTGAAAACATCTGATCCCCTTGTGAGGACATCTATCCTGCCACTGGTGTAGGAGATTTTTCTCTTATCAGCTCTGTTTTTAAGGCTTCTGTCTGTCAGCCATAGTCTGGAGCTCCTTTCTGTCTGTCTTGTGTCTTTGTTTCTGGCCCTTTAAGACATGTGCAATAATGTGCTGATATTATAAATTGTTTCTTGGGAATGATATTAGTTCAATGTGTGTCTAAATGATGGTGTTTTATTGTAACAATCTGGTATCTGGATGGGTTTTTGTAGCATTGCTCAATCTTGCAGTTAAAAGTCGGGTTTAGGTAATTGTTTAGTTTATGATTTCAGATAATTCATGCCAGATAACTTAAATGCTTAGGATGGAAAACTAAAGCACTCTACTTCCAAGTTGGCAAGTAACTTCCCAAACATTCAGTTTTATTTTTCACCAATTTTGAATTGGGTAGACTGAGAAAATATCACAGTGTGTACCAGTGCATTAATTTGGACAAGGATAGTAAATCATATTATGGTATCTGTTGACAAAACAAGATGTAAAGATATAAAATTTTGTGAATTTCATCTTAAAATTGTATCATAATTTTCAACATCCGAACCTCAAAATTATGGTTAAAATGCCTTAGGCCTGAGGTGTCTGCTCAGAATAGCAGTTTTACCCTGCTCCTTTCAGACCTCAGCAAGGACTTTTGTTGAAATGCAAATGAAAGAAGCCTGCAAGCTCAGTAGGAGACTGATCTGAGGCCTAAGGCAGGAAAAAAGGTAAATTGTATGGTATTTACTATTTACTGGCCAGTCATTTTTTCTAGGACTCTTATTTTTTTCCTTAGATTCTGTATTCTTTTTTTGAGCTCATGATTTTGATCCTGCAGACCTAGGTTAATGTTTTTCTGATCAGCTCTACCTTTGACCAACAGTGGAGTTTTTGAAACATTGCAATGGAGATTTCAACTGCAAAAAGCTACAAGGCCTTTACTATTATTATGTGTGCACACTTTTGTTAGTGTTGTATGTCTATATATACATATATCCCTATATCATATATATGTTATACAAATTAACACATATAAGGAGCACTCATAAAAAAAGCACTCATATAAACAAATTTTGAAACGTGGATCCAAAGATCTTAAATTCTCATGATTTAATTGGTGCAATTTAAATTGGATAAACAGATAAAAATAAATGTCTTTAAATTTAACCTTACAAGTTTTTCTAGGTGTTCAAAAATCTAATAAAATATTAATGCCGACAAAAGGCCTAATATGCCTTGGTTCTAGAACTTTTTCTTCAACAAAAAATGGTACACTGTTCAATACATTTGTTTAATATTTTGATAAATAAGTAAAGTAAATTTGATATGGGATTACTCATTCATGAGTACTTTTGTTAGATATCTGATTGATTTACTAAGGTCTGTATAAGTTTGTCCTAAAGTCTGTATAAGATTGTAAAAATCAGTCATGTGTTAAAGAGACAAAAATTTCTCAAAACATAATTTTACCCATAACATTGTGGTTATTAAGTTTTATTTTTCTAGAGCAAGCAACCATAAAAATTAAACAACTGATTAAATAAGAACTGTTATTTTAGAGCACTGTACTGCCATTTCTTTAAAAGCTAAACTTGGTTAATGTAGAAACATCAATGCAATTGTGATGCTATTAATGTGCTCATATCTTCCAGGTATACAAGTCTGTAAGGTAGAAACTTTAAAAGAGCATTATATCAAGGTGGTGTTCTGAAGTTGTATGGTAAAATATATATATATATATATATATATATATATATATATATATATATATATATATATATATACATATATATATATAGGATTTATTTACCTGTTGTCAATAAGATATGTAAACTTTTATGTTACTTTTTATATTGGGGAACAATTTAAATGTATTTTAAGTTAATGAGAGCCTAATCTATGTAAAGGTTAAAAACTTTCAGCCTTTTTTTAATTCATGTTTTAAAAGCTATATCATACGGTGTTAGCTAATGTTCATGTGACCTCAAATAATTTATGTAAACTTTGTAAAATGATATTTAAAAAACAAAGATTAGCTTTAGAATTAAAACACTTAAGATTAATAAAGAGCCCTGCCTTACCTGAGATAAGGCTCTGTGTCCCATCTTATTATGTGAGAATGACTGCGAAAGCAGTAGGTCAGATGTTATTTCATTTAAAGTTATTTTCAAAAGTTTTTTTTTTTCCTGTCAACATTACTAGCATCTCAAACAGAGGATATAATGTATAACTCAGCCAAAAATTTTAGGGTAGCTATTACACGAACTAAGTTTGTTTACTGTTGTTAATTTTATTTTGTAATTTCCTTATGGGTGATATAAAGATTCCCTGTTAGTGTTTTACAGCAGTGTTGCTTTAAGAACACAACATTGGTTAATTTAAGATAATTAGCCATCACCTACAAGACAGACAGAATAATACAGATCCCAAATAATAAAAAGATAAATAATTTTAAATTATAGACATTAAAGCCCAGTATTCTTTATATAAGTCTGTTAAAATTTATTTGATGGATGTTTAAGATTAGGATTTAAAATTAAAGTTATATGAAAAGGGACAAGAAAACCAATATTTGGCTCTTGCCCTCTGAGTCAGTCTGTATCCAGGGAACAGCGGACTTCTCTAAAGAGCTTTGCAACTCTGAACCGCATAACCTCCTGATCAGGGAGATTAATGAGACCACTGGAGAACAGAAAGCCAATCAGTGCATTTGCTAAGAAGAGGAGAGTCATCAGAGAAGGGAAACATCCCTGATGCTTCCGAGGGAAGCCACATGGTCAAGCAAGACCTGGACCCACCTAGCGCAAATGGCACTAGCAGAACTGAGAAGCTGCTCTCAAGTTTCCCCAGGAATGACTCCCATAAAATCTCAGCTGACTGTTCAGAATAGATAGAAACAAAAGTCAGTTTGACTGCTTCATCTTAAACACTTAGAAAAGACAGTTAAAAACAAATTACAGCCATTTCTGGGCATTTTATATAATAATAGTAATAATAATATTTTAAGGTATACACTTTATGTTAGCCTCCCAAAATAAGTAAGACTGGAAGCTACAAAGAAGGATTCTCAGACAGGAATGCCTGATAACTATAAAAAGAGGCTATCAAGATTATCTGCCAGTGGCAGAAGTTTTTAGTTGAAGGCCTACAGATATTCTTAACCTAAACACATAGGCTTGGTATTTGTTAGTATGATTATCCAGCAATGAGTAAGAGAATTAAAGGTTTCTCTATTAGACACAGAAGTCATACTAGTAAAAATATTTTGCAAGATCAGATGACATTAAATTATTAAACTGAATCTTATGGGGAGGGACAAATGTAACACTAAAAGTTAAATATTAAGTTGACAGTCCTGATAACTGGGGATATTAAAGACTGGTGAGGGAACTTCTATACAGTGACATGTTCCAGCTGCTGCAACATTTATTAAGTACTCATGTTTTTTTGTTTCTCTCATAGAAGAACCCATTCCCAGATGACTTTACTACCTGTTCTTCCCCATCCAGACTTCAAACCTAACTGACTTCTAAAAGGCGACTAATGTCCCTCAGGCGGTGCCCCCTCACGTCACCCTCTCTCAGCTCAGAAGAAGTCTAAATGAGTGACGCCTCTCTTCTTACAACAATGGAGACAAAAATAAATAGAATATCAATATAAGTAATTAATTAAGTCAGGTAAAATCAGGGAGACCTGTTTTTGGGTGAGTTCAAAAAATCGGGAGACTATTACCTGAGGGATTAAAATTCCCACAGTGCTCTTCCTACCCAATCAAATATATGAAAAAAACACATTAGAAAAGGGGGGAATGATTGACCCAACCTGATCTTTTATTAAAATTGGCAGCCATCTTGCCACAAAGCCGTGAAAAGATAATTTTGGCTTAACTATAAATTGCAGCAAGATCTGAACCTGCTTGGAAAGCCTGCCCGTGCCTTGAACTCACCCATGCCTGGCTCTCTGACCAGATAACAGCCCTCTCTGAAACTTTGTTGACACCTCATAAATATTGGCCTTCCTTGGCCAAACGACACTCTCTGAGGCTCTAATGGTCCTCATAAATTCTGATGTTGGGGCCAGCAAACAAAAATGTAAAATACCATTAGTGTGATGCTTGTCAGAATTCTGTTATTTTTAACCCCACTTTTGTGTAACTTTCTGGGCTATAAAGCTGGGCTGCTCTCCTGTTCCCAACGTTTTGGGAGGGAGAGGCAGCCAGGGTGGTGGAAATAATAAGCTTGCTTTAATCTGATTTTAATTGGAGACAGTGGTCTTTTCTTGCAACCTGGTCTAAAAGGTAAACACTACACAAACCTGGAGCTCTGCCGGACTAAAGACTTCTTGAGAAACTGCCTTTGACGATGGGCACTCGACATATATGTTGTTGTCAGAAGCTTTAGCTTCCATTCAAATGAGACCATCAAAGCTGGGTCTACATCTATGAGACCTGGAGGATATTGTTTCAATTTTTCCAAAGAACATGAGGAAGCAGTGCTGACTTCTCTCTGTAGGTAAACTGTGGCCACTGAAAGCTAAGTGTCTCCGCATGTGGACTGTGAAGCCACTTGGTCATCCTCCACTTTTCATGGTGTTTCTTTCTACTGCACTGGGAGTTTGGTATTTGCCTCATGAAATACAATGACTTCAACTGGTACACAGTGATGTAGGGAGTCCTGTCACGTGTGGTGGGTCAGGGTCTGCAGGAGAATGCACCAACCAGGCTTCTATCCCACATAGCTTGACCCTTTGACCATAGCAACCTGATTCTGAACATTGCCCTGAAACGTCTCCATATAACAAAATGCCTTTTATGGAGAGGTTTCAGACATATAAGTGATTCCTGTCTGTAACATGTCAGCCACAAGTCATTTGGAAGTCAATGGCAGAATCACATGTCCCGACCACAGATGTTTTATCACACAGCTGCACACAACAGCTTTTGGCCCACTACTCAGCAGGCCCCAACATACTGGCATCTCTGTTCTACACCATTTTCATAAAACCCAGTCAATCAAGGCACTGTCTGGTACACTCAGGATCAGCAACTGTACATCCAAAGGTTCTCCAGTGGCAGATGGCCATGGGAAGTTCAAAAATTTCATGGTATTTATCTAGCCATTTTCAAAGACGAAGTTGGAGAAACTGTGGGTTTCAATTCATTAAGGAACCATTAAATTTAGAGGAAGCACATTTCAATGAATAATCTAGAGAACTCTCACAGGCAAGGGTTCCCAAAGACTGGCCAAAAGGTCACATGAAGCCAGCCCCATTGAGGTCTACAATGTAAGGTCCATGTGTGTTTTGACTCTCAACTATGGCTTCCAAGTCTTTCAGAAAAAAAATCATGTGATATCCTGGCTGAGATTCCCAGTGCTCTGTGGAAAGCCACTCTGGGCTTAGATCTCGGTGTCCAAGGGCGACTCTCATGTGTGGCCTCCTAAAATCCCAACACAATTCATGGCGATACTTCTCTGAAGTCAGTTCCATAACGCATTCTCTAAGAGGAATCACACCAGAGTTCAAGCCCAGGTGGACCCAGGCATCTCTTACAACCACCACACAAATGACCACAATTAAAACTAAAACACTCCCACATGCTCCTCATCTTCTTCCACATAGACACTCATCATAAACTCTGGCTGGAGGTTTCCATGAAGGGCACAGCCCAATACACTGTTCAAAATAAGCACCCTTGCCCCTCATTTGCCTAAAGTCAGGGTGGCCTGGACACCCTTGCTGTGAACCAAGAGTGATCAAATAGGCCTGCCCTATATCTGATCTGCTTCTCCAATTTGAGGCCTAATGACTGTCTGGTATAGATTCTTTATGTGAATTGGTATCATAGAAAACCCAAGCCCCTATCGGCTAGGCTCTGCAGGGATTTGAAGAAATGATTTGACCCAAATGATCCCTATTCTCACTTGATTTAGCTCAGGAAGCTTACAGAGGAAAGTGAGAGACTTCATCCACAATGACTGCTCTTTTGGCCATTTTGGTTTTGGATGCACACTTGGAAACTTTTTTTAGATCCATCAGGTGCTGAGAATCTAAGCCACTGCCACCCCACCGGGCCAAGTGGCTGTTTCAGACACATCCTTTTCGAAAGCAATTAAGCAAAGAGCCACAGGTGATGCCCATTCATTTCCATTTGAAAACTGTTTTCTTCAGGCTTCACAAAAGGGTGGCCTGAGGCAAAGACCTTCCTGACATTAAGGGTAATAGAATCATAAGTAAGAAAATGGCCCAAAGCAGGGTTTCTCCACTGAGACATTACTGGTCACACTGATATCTGAGTTTTCTGAGATGCTCGCATTCCCTTCAGCTATCCAGTACATGGTCATGTAACAGAGCTTGGACGTGGTACATATCTTGGAAATAAAACCATGAGGATACTCTGGAGAGTGGCCAGTATTCAGGAAGAAAAGAGGAACTTAGGAAGATAGTAGCTGTTCACCATCCATTAGGCAAGCCACACTCCATTTTTAAATTGGGTGGGAAGAATGCTGGGAAGCTTTATACTAGACAGGACACAACCATTGATGCATTCGCATTTCAAATGTCTACAACCACGGATACAGTGGGATACACAGACATAGAAACACTCGTGTTGTCAAACGACTTTCTAGAAACTTTCCAGTCCAAACCTACAAACCGCCATTCCTACCTATTCTCAGAACATGAGACAAAACCACAAACTCACACCGACACCCACAACGGCACCTCCTTCCCCCAAGTATGGCTGTGACTATCCTGAGTGTCCTCTGACTGGTGAGCCATAATATGTTCCCACGAAATGGCCTGTCCAATCTCAGATCTGGTCTTCTTTTCAAACTTTTAGAAGTTGTCAGGAGCCATGGTTGAGCCACTACCTGCTTTCTCAGAAAAAGCCACTCTTCAGAGCTCTCCTGAAATTTGGCCATCATCACATAAGTAGGTACCAAGAAACACTGACTCTGTCTTTGGTAAATTCAAACAATTGAGACCACTGGGACTGAAACTAAGACTTGCTCTGGGTGCATGGCTTCCTGGATCCCAAGTTCAGAAAGTTCCATCACCAAAGAAGTGTGGTAGGTCACTTCCTTCAGGAACTCAATGAGGTCACTGTGATGGAAAACCACTTTGTTCTAACAGTTGCTTCCAAAGGTCCCATGAGATGGAGGCTGCCCCTACTTCCTGTGACACTTTCACAAGTTAGAATGGTATATCAACCATAGGCATCTGGGAACAGCTCTGTACACAGGCCTGGTTTGGTCCATTTAATCTACATTAAGAAGAGAGAGGCTGATTCAGACACATTCCTTCATTCTGACCAGGATGTTTGACATGGAAGTTGACATGGATTTGACTTTTGCTCTCTCAGGTCCTTCATAGGTAAAAAGGTCGGTCAAAAGTCGGAGGAAAAGACCACCAAGAGACTGTCTCATGCCACAGCAAAAGGTTTATTGGGCGTCCAGCATGCTGCGGCTCAGAGCTAACTTCAGAGGAGCAAAGAACAAAGAGCCCCAAAAACAACTTGAGCAGAGTTTATTTACATTCTTTAGAGAGGGCAGGGACTTTGCATACATCATAGCCTCCTTTAGCAAATCAACATACCACGGGAAAATCAAATAACAACCCAAAAACATGATTAGCACATTCATTGGCAGGAAGAGGTCGGACAGGGGGTGATTGGTTAGCCCTGAGAAGGGGTATACGTTTAAACTGATTGGTTGAAGCCCTGAGATGTATACGTGATGAGCTGCACGGTTTCTGGGAAGGGGTTGTTTAGCAACTAGGTGGTCAGGGAAGATTTCAACACACATCTAATTGGCAGTTCCGGGAATTGTCTTAACTGTCACAGGAATTTCAGGTTCTGAGTGCAGCTTGGAAACTTTACAAAACCTGGTTCTTTATGTTTCAATTTTAATTTCTTTTATTCTTTCATTTCCCACTCCTTTTTCTTACTACATTTAATCTTAAAAGTAATGAATCATAATTATTGCGGGGTCTCACACTCTATTTCTGCCAGTGGAGCGTATTTCTGTCTGATTACCATGAGTTTTTCCTGCCCAATTTGAGCCTGGAGAAATGAAACTATGCGGTTAAGCAAACAAGGTCCCAAAGTTAGCAACACCATAAGGATGATCAGGGGTCAAGCTAAGCCTGATAGGAGTATAGTTAACCAGGGGGACTGGGTAAACCATCACTCAAACCACCCTTGTTGAATCTCCCTTTCTCTCTGGCGCTCTTCAAGGCATTTTCTCAATTTACTCATGGATTCTTTTACAACTCCAGTATGGTCAGCATAAAAACAACATTCTTCTCTCAGTGCAGCACAGAGGCCCCACTCCCTCATGAAGAGGAGGTCTAATCCTCGCCTGTCCTGTAAAACAACTTCAGAGAGAGAGTTTAAGGATTCCTACAGCACTGTGATGGAGGTCTCTAATGTCTTCCAGTCTTGATCTATTGCTGTTTCTAATCAGGCCATTTGTTGTGACCCATGGATCATAGCAGCTGTTCCTGTACCCACTCCTGCAGCAGCTCCTATCCTCAATAGGATGGCTATAGTAAGGGACACTGGATGCCAGCAAAATCAGGTTGTTTGTCCCCCTAGTAGACCTTAAAATGATTCTGCATCATAATAAACCACCCTGGGAAGTATCTGCACCATTAAACAATAATTTACAAAGCTGTCAAATACATGGGTTGAAATGCAAGGAGTTCTGACTGTGTGGAGTTCAGTACAATTAAGGTTCCTTTAATTAGTTCCCAGGGGCAGGAGTCAGCTGTACTCTGTACTGGGGAAGTAGGCAAAGATGGAAACTGGGAAGTATGAGATGGTTGAGGGGTTCTGGTAGATCTAGGCATGGGAGGTTTTGGAGGCTTAATTCCTGGCTTGAGGGGATTGGGCCCTATTGCTGTGGGATTTTCTTCCTTTTTAAGCAGGATGGTGAACCAGTGACCAAAGTCATAACGAGGGCCATAAATATAGAATCGCATTTCCCATGTATTTCCCATAGACCATGTTGTTCTGAGGTAGCCCCTTTTTTTGGAAGTGAAAGTTATATTGAGGGGGTAACATAGACTATTCTTTCCTCAGCGAGTTTTTGACACAACTTGGCTAGTGGCACATTTCTTGGGATCAATCCAGGTGTCATTTTTTCCTACCTGAATGATACTGTCTGCGGAGTTTGGGTTCAACCATGTAGCTCCCGTTTGTTCACAACCCCAAGATCTTAAATAAAAGTCACTGGGTCCTCCACAGGTTTGGGCCTGTTTGCGACTTAAGAAATCAGCTGGGCACACATAAAAATCAAGACTGGCTAGTTTACACCTGAGCTGGGGAAGATGATATCCATAATTCATGGGGTAAGGTGGTCTATGTTGCCCTGGATTGGGTTTGAGTGGGATCTGTGTGAAGTCCTCTATGTCAGGGAGATCCCAGTCAGAGAGGCCTATGTCAAGCTGACAAATGTCCAGGTAGAGAGATGGCCACCAAGTCCATAAGAGGGCTGTATGTGAAATAGACCACACTACTTGCCCAGTAGGATTTATAGCTGCCATTGTTGCTGAACAGGCTGATGGTGATTAGGACTGCTGGTGGTCAGGGGAAGAATCCATAGCCTTACCCACACGACGGACACGCAACTTGAGAGGGTTACCAGTCTGTTCCAGTTTCCAGCCGGAGGCTGGACAGGGCGCAGGCTTGAGATGGGTGGCATGGATCCAGGAAGTGATTCCATCCACTTTCACCACTGTAAGTGTTATAAGCAGCACCTGGTATTGTCCTTTCCAGCGGCGTTCCAGGGATGATACCTGATGCCGTCTCACGTAGACGGAGACTCCCACTTGATATCGATGTGGGGTTCCCTCGTCTCCAGGCTGATAAGCACTGGCCAACTGTTTCCACAGGTATCGCTGGGTGCTGTGTTTGTTCAAGGGCTTTAAGTCTGTCAAGCAAGGGGGTGTGAAAGGAATCATTAAGTCTCAGAGATGGGGTTAGGTCCCTTACTAAAGGAGGGGCACCATAGAGAATTTCATAAGTGGTGAGTTTACACAAAGAGGCAGAGGGTGTACTTTTTGCACAAAACAGTGCTTAAGGTAGGAGCATAGTCCAATTTTTTTATGCAGGTCTCCAAGCTTAATTTCTTTAAATTCTCTTTGATGGTTCTAATCATTTTTTCTACCTGTCCTGAGCTCTGGCATCTATAAGCACAATGTAACTTCCAATTAATCTTCAGGGTCCTGGTGAATCCCTGACTTACCTGGGCAACAAATGCCGGTCCATTATTGGACCCTATTACCTTAGGCAGGCCAAACCTTGGAAAAATGTCTTCTAGAATCTTTTTGAGCACCGTCTGAGCCGTTTCTTTCTTCATGGGGAAGTCTTCAACCAATCCTGAAAGAGTATCTACAAAGACTAGGGGATATTTAAGTCCATACCTTCCTGGCTTAATTTCAGGAAAAGTCCACTTCCCAAAATTGTCCTGGTCTGGTTCCTCGTAAGCGCTTCCCTGCAGGAAGCTTGGATGGGTAAGCATTAACTAATTGGCAGACTTGACAAGCTCTAGTCACCTTCTAAGCTATTTCTTTCCTCTGTAAGTCAGTCAATAAAAAATCCTTTCTTCGGTCCTTTAAGTGTGCCTATAACTTCTTTGAGCTTAAGTGGGTGAGCTAGTGTACGTCTTTGACATAAAGGTGGGCTTTTTGAAATTGTAAACTTGGCTCTGTAGGGTCCCAGAGTTCTGCATCTGTCTCCTCAGATGATAAGTTGCCTGAATGTTCCAGTGTGGCCAAGTCTCCTGAATGTTGATCCCCCTGGTGTGGAAAAAGTTAACAGAGTCACTCCGTTTAGGGCTGCCAATTAAGCTTCCTCATCTGCCCTTCTGTTTTTAACTGCAACGAGGTCGTTTCCCTTCTGGTGCCCTGGACAGTGCACTATAGCTAGTTCCTTAGTGCCCTTCACTGCTGAGAGAAGGTGGAGAATCTCAACTTTGTTCTTTATTTTTTTCCCAGTGGAGGTTAATAGCCCCCTTTGCTGGTAAATAGCCCTGTGCACATTAGCATTGCCAAATGCATAGTGGCTATCAGTGTATATGGTGGCCCTTTTGCCTGTTGCTAGTTCCAATGCTTTCGTAAGGGCAATCAGTTCTGCCATTTGGACTGATGTCTCTTCTGGGAGACCAGAGGATCAGATGACATTAGTTTTGCTAACTACTGCTGCTCCAGCCCACCACATACCATCTTGGAGGAAGCTGCTCTCTTTCGTAAACCATACGACTTCAGGGTGAGGCAGTGGCTGGATCCTTCAAGTCTCATCCTATACTGGTTTCCTCTGCCAGTATGTGTTGACACTCATGAGTGACAGGTCCTGATGATTCTTCTGGCAGCCAGGTTGAGTGGAGCAGAAGGTCTAAGAGTTATTCTGTCTTTGCTAATCCAGAGGCTCTGGTAGTAGTTTATTCTGGAGTTTGATAGCCACCTATCTGGAGGTTGACAGATGATGCTCTCCAGGGCATGGGGGGCTATAATGGATAGCTTCTGTCCCAACGTTCATTAATGAGCATCTTTTATTAGAAGCGCTGCCGCTGCTATAGCTCTTAAGCAACGGGGCCACCCAGTAGCCACTGGGTCCAGTTTTTTTGATTAGAATGCTACCGGCCTTTTCCAAAGTCCCAAAGTCTAAGTGAACACTCCCCATGCTATTCCTTTCTTTTTCTCGATGTAGAGAGTGAAGGGTTTATCTATATCTGGGAGTGCTAAGGCCGGAGCAGATAGCAGCACCTTTTTTTGACATTATCAAAAGCTTGTTGGTGCTCAGGGGTCCATTGGAATTGGGCATTCCACTTTATCAGCGGGTATAAAGGGGCAGCCAGAGAGGCGAACCCAGGAATCCATCACCTGCAAAATCCAGCAGTCCCAAGAAACTCTCTGAGTTGTCTCTTATTAGATGGGGGTGGTATCTGCACAATGGTTTGTTTTCTGTTCTCAGTTAGCCATCATTTGCCACCCCTAAGAGAATAACCCAGGAAGATTACTTCTTGCTGACAAATTTGGGCCTTTTGGCAGAAGCCCTATATCCAAGCCGAGCAAGCTCGGATAATAGTGCTTGGGTCCCAGACTCATAGTTTTCCTTGGTGTCCGCTGCCAGTAGCAGATCATCCACATATTGGAGTAGTGTGACTTCGGGGTGTGCAGTTCTGAAGTCGTTTATGTCCCTGTGGAGGGCTTCATCAAAGAGAGTGGGGGGGGGTTTGAACCCCTGTGGGAGTCTAGTCCAGGTTACTTGGCCAGATGTTCCAGTTTCTGGGTCTATCCACTCGAAAGCAAACAGCAACTGACTGTCCTTATGTAGGGGCAAGCAGAAGTAAGCATCTTTTAAGTCCAGCACAGTGTAGCATTCCCGGTCCAGATTCAGAGTGCTAAGCAAATTATATGGATTGGGTACTGTGGGGTGAATGTCCTGCACTCTGTTGTTGATCTCTCTTAGGTCTTGAACAGGACTGTAGTCCCTAGTTACTGGCTTTCTTACTGGTAGCAGGGGGGTATTCCAGGCTGATTGACAGGGCCTTAGGACCCCAAGGGCCAATTATTTCTGAATATGGTGACTTATCCCATCCTTAGCTTCTTTGCTTAGAGGATATTGTTTAACACTGATTGCAGAGGCAGAGGCTTTTAATTCTACTACTATTGGAGGTTGTTTTATGGCTAGACCTAACCCAGCAGTTTCTGCCCAGGCATTAGGATAATCTTTTATCCATTTCTGTTGTAGTTTGCCTCTTTGATCAGTCCTAGGGGGCACGAAGTGTTGATGTTCATCTTCTATGGACATAGTCAATTCTGTGACTATGGGAGTTTTTACTGAAGGTTTTAGAACATCCACTTGGGGACCATCAGGGTTAAAGGTTACTCTAGCCCCGAGTTTGGTAAACAGATCCCTGTGCATCAATGGGGCTGGGCATTCTTGGATTACTAGGAAAGAGTGGTGGACTTTACATTTTCCTACTTCCATAATCCTCTTAGTTGTCCAAGCCCGATAAGTAGTGCCATTAGCCCCTTGAACTAGGGACCATTTATTTGATATGGGGCCCAGTGAAGCCTTAAAGGCTGAGTATACTGCTCCTGTATCCACTTCAAAGTTCACTGGAGGCCCCTCCACTTCAAATGTTACCCTGAGCTCGGGGAGGGGATCCGAGTCCTGACATTCCTAGTCCTCTTCTAGAGTCAGCATGGCGGGCTGCCGTGGCTTCTTCTTTTTGGGGCACTCTTTGACTCAGTGTCCTTTTTCTCTACAGTAGGCACATTGATCTGAGGCCAGGGAAAGCCTTTGGCGTGGGCCCAAGTATCCCTTTCTGACTCCCTGCTTTTTAATTTCTGGCGTATTTGCTGCTGTGAAGAAAATCTTAGCCAATGCTTTTGTCTGCCTTTTGCTCCTTTCATCCTTTTTTTCTTCCCTTTCCTTCTCTCTCCTCTGTTCCGTGTCCTCCTCAGTTTCTCTCTTATAATATACTTATATACTTATAATATATACTTATAATATATATCTTATAATATACTTTCTCAGCTTCTCTGTCTAAATCTCTTAAGGTCGTATTTTGTAACCCATCTAGACATTGTAACTTTCTCTTAATATCTTGGGCAGCCTGCTCAATAAAGGCCATTGTAACAAATGCCTTTTGGTCATCTGCCTGAGGATCAAAAGGAGTATATTTTCTATATGCTTCCATAATTCTCTCCAGAAACATAGAGGGAGACTCATTAGGCCCTTGGATAATCTCTCTTACCTTTGCTAAATTGGTCGGCTCTCTGGCGGCCACTCTGAGACCCGCTATTAGAGCCCGGCGATAAGTGGACAGATGCTTCCTACCTTCAAAGGTGTTGGGGTCCCAGTTGGGTCGGTTCATGGGCCCATAGGGATGGAGAGAGAGCATCACAGGGGCTTCTGAGTTTTCTATTATCCATCGCCGGTGGGTTCTTTTAGGTTGCCCATCTTCCTCCAGGGGAGGAGGGGTTGCTGCTGCTGTGGGGAAGTCCCCTGGAGGGCTTGGGTCTGGCCCAATTGCCTCTAGCAGTGGAGAGGCTGAGTCAGCGGTGGGAGGATCATCAGGAACTGTGTTGGGGGTTGGGGAGGGAGAGTAGACAATAAGGAGGGGGTGGAGTGTCCAGTCTTGTGACTCAGGGAGAATGGAAGGAAGAGGGAGAGGAGCGGAAAGTTTGAATGATAGGAATGTGGGGGAAGGAGTATATGGCTGTTGATCTGGGTGGCCACGTGGCCCCGGCTGAATGACAATATCTCTGAATTTTCGGATTAGAGGAAAGTGGAAGGATTCTTCTGGGGCCATCTGAATTCGAGGATGGGCCATTCTGAAGCACAGAGAGTCTGCCAGGTACGGTGTTTTACTGAAAAAGAAAGATTCTGGGCCCTTGAGCGGACATCAGTCCAATGATCAAGGGTCAGGGACAGAGAAGAGGAAGTGCTTTGTCCCATAATGGGAGTTACTCAAACAGGGACATTGAAGACACAAACACAACACAAAGACAAACAGTAAACGTTTAACATGAGTCCAAGACAAAGATTTGAACTGAGTAACTGGAAAATATTGATGGGTTAGACAATAAAAACAGACAGTAAACTCAACATGAGTTCAGAACAATGACCAAAACTGAGTTACCGGCAAAACCTGATGGGCTGGCAAATCAAATCCTGAAGCAAAACATAACCGAGTTGAGGAAACTACTATTCCTTGAATTCCCTAGTCCTCTGGAGTGTCCCTCAGGGACGTGATCTTGGCTCTGTGACACGTCTGTCACACCATAGGAGAGAGCTAATGCTCTTCACCAACAGCCACTTTGCCACGCCCTAGCCTGAAACCCGAAACCAGAAAGAGGCACCTTACTTACCCCGAGAGGACTCCCTTGAGGTCTTCCATTCACCGCTCCCGGATATCTCACCTGGGGCCTCCAGATGAAAAGGTGCTGCAAACATCAAAGGAAAAGACAACAAAGAGGATTTCTCATGCATCAGCAAAGGGTTTATTGGGGGTCCAGAATGCTAGGCCTCAGAGCTCCCTTCAGAGGAGCAAAGAACAAAGAGCCCCGAGAACAACTTGAGCAGAGTTTATATACATTCTTTAGAGAGCTCAGGGACTTTACATACATCATAGCCTCCTTTAGGAAATCATCATGTGCCACGGGAAAATGAAATAACAACTCTAAAACATGATTAGCACATTCATTGGCGGGAAAAGTTGGGGCAGGGGGTGATTGGTCAGCCCTCAGAAGGGGTATACATTTAAACTGATTGGTTGAAGCAATGAGATGTATACGTGGTGAGATGCACGGCTTCTGGGAAGGGGTTGTTAAGTAACTAGGTGGTCAGGGAAGATTTCAACACACATCTAATGGGCAGTTCCAGGAATTGTCTTAACTGCCACAGGAATTTCAGGTTCTGAGTGCAACTTGGAAACTTTACAAAACCTGGTTCATTACATTTCGATTTCAATTTCTTTTATTCTTTCAGAACCTTACAGTGGAAGGTGAGAGACTTCATTCACAATGACTGCTCTTTTGGCTATATTGGTTTTGGATGCACACATGGGATCATTTTTTTGATCCGTCTGTTGCTGATAATCTAAGCCACAGCCTCACACAGGGCCAAGAGCCTGATTAAGACACATCTCTTTCCAAAGCAATTACTTCTCTGAGGTCAGTTTCAGAACTCAGTCTCTGAGGAGAATCACACCAGTGTTCAAAACCAGGTGGACCCAGTCATCTCTTCCAACTGCCACACAAATGACCACAATTAAAACCAAATCACTCTCACATGGCACTCAACTTCTTACATATATACACTCATTATACCCTTTGGCTAGAGGTTTTCATGAATGGCGCAGCCCAAGAGAGTGTCCAAAATAAGCTCCCTTGCCCCTCATTTGCCTAACCTCAGGGTGGCCTGAACACCCTTCCTGTGAACTAGGATTGATCACATAGTTCTTCCTTTAATACTGCTCTGCTTCTCCAATTTGAGGCCTACTGACTGTCAGGTTTAGATTCCTTATGTGATTTGGAGTAATTAGGAAACCAAAGCAACTTTGCAGCGCTTGAAAGAACTTATTTGACCCAAATGATCCCTATTCTCACTTGGTGGAAGTCAGGAAACTTACAGAGGAAGGCGAGAGACTTCATCCACAATGACTGATCTTTTTGCCATTTTGGTTTTGGATGCACACATTGCATCTTTCTTTAGATCCATCAGGAGCTGATAATCTAAGCCACAGCCTCACACAGAGCCACAAGGCTGATTCAGACACATACTTTTCCAAAGCAGTTAAGCAAAGAGCCACAGGTGATGCCCATTCACTTCCATTTGAAAACATTTTTCTTCAAAATTCACAAAGGGGTGGCCTGAGGCAAAGACCTTCCTGACTTCAGGGTAACAGAACAATAAGTCAGCAAATCCCAATGCAGGGTTTCTCCACTGAGACTTTACTAGTCACAATGATTTCTGAGTTTTGTGAGATGCTTGCAATTCCCTTCAGCTATCCAGTACATGGCCATGTCACAGAGCTTGGATGTGGTACATATCTTGGACAAAAAAACATGAGCCTATTCTGGAGAGTGGCCAGAATTCAGGAAGAAAACAGGAACTTAGGAAGATAGTAGGTGTTGCCCATCGAAAAGCAACCAACAGTCCTTTCCTAAAATGGGCAGGATGAATTCTGGGAAGCTTTCTACTAGACAGGATACATCCATTGATCTATTCTGCTTTCTAATATGTACAACCAAGGACACAGTGGGATACACAGACACAGACACAGTCGCCTTGTCAAAGGACTTTCTAGAAACAGTCCACTCTAAACCAAACAAACCACCTTTCCTACCTATTCTCAGAACATGAGACAAAACCCCAAACTCACACCCACAATCAAAAAGTCACCTCCTTCCCCCATGTAAGTCTGTGACTATCCAGAGTGTCCTCTGACTGGTGGTCCATACTATGTTCCCCCAAAATGCCCTGTCCTGTCTCAGGTCTGGTCTTCTTGTCCATCTCTGTGAAGTTGTATGGAGCCTGTGCTGACCACTACCTGCTTTCTCATTAAAGGCCCATCTTCAGAGCTCTACTTGCATTTTGTCATCCTCAAACCATTAGGTACCAAGAGAGACAGACTCTCTCCTTGGTAAATCCAAACAAGTAAGTCCACTGGGAATGGGACTGGGACTGGCTCTGTGTGCCTGGCTTCCTGGATCCCAAGTTCAGAGAGTTACATCACCAAAGAAGTGAGGTAGGTCAATTCCAACAGGAAGGGAATGAGGTCACTGCCTTGGCAACCACTTTGTCCTAACACTTGTTTCCAAGGGTCCCTTGAGATGGAGGCTGCCCCTACTTCCTGTGACACTTTCAGAAGTTAGAATGGTATATCAACCGTAGACACCAAGGAGAAGCTCTCCACACAGGTTTGGTTTGGTCCATCTTCTTTATATCAGTAGGAGAGAGGCTGATTCAGACACATCACTTCATCCTGAACAGGTGGTTTGGCATGGAAGGTGACTTTTGCTCTCTCAGGTCCTTCATAGCTGCTACATCTTCTCTATGGATCATTTCTCATCAAACTTTGAGGTTCTCAGCAGGTGAAAGATCCCCTACATTCCTGTATTGTAAGACCAACTCTGTCGCTGCTCTTTTGTGAAGTTAGATTGAGGGAACAGTGTATGGTTAGGGTTAATAACATATTCTATTTGGGTTAGGAAACATTCTGCGGGATGAATAATGGTATTGGGAACCTGCGATATTCACAAGAATATATAGGTGAAATATAAGTATGAAACCTGAAATCTAGGTACGATTTGAAGCCCTGAAGGGCAATGGGCCCTTTAGTGAGATACTTTGCTTTGAATTATGTTCTGAACAGATATCTCAGATAAATCGATGTGCAATGGCAAAGGACCTTGTACCTTGGATGATTAAATGTCCTAGAGAACATCCAGTCAAAAAGGAATAGTCGGCAGGATTAGGAAGGTTGTCAGTAGGTTTAGAAAAAAGAGTGAATATAGGATTTGAACGAAAGTTTCATTAGCAATAGGGTTTTGGGTAGAGAGTGAACATAAATATGAGCACATATGAAGAGTCAGTCACAATGATGAACTGGGGAAAATATGTAGGAAAGCAGATATCAATAGAGACATTAGGAAATCAGGCAAAGTATAATGTAATATTGTTAGACATTTTCAACATGGTTGAGGTTGAATATATAATCTTAGGAAGAAAGAAATATGTTGCCTCCAATAGGATTGACATTTGAGAGCATTAGGCAACCTGGACATGGTTGCTTTTAGTAATCAATGCTCACTTTCCATTTTGCTTTGGTGAAAGGTTAATAGGCACTTGTCACTTCCTGTTTTTCTGTATGCTTAACAAACCACTGTTGAAATCTTGAGAACTGTTTGCTAATTTTGTTCCCAGGATGTGCTGTCCCCAACTGCCAAACTGCAGAATATACTCCTTCACCCGGGTGCATGCAAACCGCACACTCGCCCTGACCCATCAATAAATTTCCCATTCTGCCCTCTCCAAGAAAAGTATATAAGCTCTGTTAAAGCTGTTCTCAGGGCTCTCTGCTCTATTCAAGTGAGCTCTGAGCCCCAGCATGCTGGACCCCCAATAACCTCTTTGCTGTGGCCGAGTGAAAATGCTATACTGTTCTGTACTTAAAAGATGCTTTCTTTTGCTTGCCTCTGCATAAAGATAGTCAGTTGCTGTTTGCTTTCGAGTAGGTAGACCCAGAAACCGGAACGTCTTGTCAACTAACTTGGACTCGACTTCCACAGGGGTTCAAAAACTCCCCCACTCTCTTTGATGAAGCCCTTCACAGACATCTCTACAACTTCAGAACTACGCACCCCGAAGTCATTCTGCTTCAATATGTGGATGTCCAGCTACTGGCAGCCAACACCAAAGAAAACTGTGAGTCTGAGACCCAAGCACTATTATCTGAGCTTGCTCAACTTGGGTAGAGAGCTTTGGACAAAAAGGCCCAAATTTGCAAGCAAGAAGTAATCTTCCTGGGGTATTTCCTTAGGCGCGGTAAATGATGGCTCACTGAGCCCAGAAAACAAACCGTTGTGCAGATACCACCCCCATTTAACAGGAGACAACATAGAGAGTTTCTTGGGACTGCTGGCTTTAGCAGGTTATGGACCTGGGTTTGTGTTCTTAGCTGCTCCTTTATACCCGCTGTTAAATGAGAATGCCCAATTCCAATGGACCCTTGAGCACCAGCAAGCTTTTGATAACATCTAAGAACACTGACACTGAACTCCTCAACTTCACTGAGCCCAGCCTGCAATTTCAGAAAGCCCTACACTACATTAAAAATGTACATCAACTCAATCAACTTGGTTCAAAAAAACTGCCGGCATTACTGTAGGATCAAGAACAGAGTTTTAGACTAATTCACTCACAGTGAAAGGAAATAATTGAATGGGTAACAAAAGCCTGTCAGTTCTGTCAATTGGTTAATGCTTACCCTTCCAAGCTTCCTGCAGGAAAGCACCTATGAGGAACCAGACCAGGACAATTCTGGAAAGTGGACGTTACTGAAATTAAGCCAGCAAGGTATGGACTTAAATATCTCCTAGTCTTTGTAGATACATTTTCAGGATGGATTGAAGCCTTTCCCACCAAAAAAAAAAAAAAGAAAAAGAAAAGAAAACCGGCACAAATTGTGGTCAAGAAGATCCTGAAAGATATTTATCAAAGACACGTCCTGCCTAATTTAATATGGTCTGATAATTGAACAGCCTTCATGGGCCAGGTAAATCAGGGGTTAGCCAGGACCCTGGGGATTAATTTGAAGTTACATTGTGCTTATAGACCCCAGAGCTCAGGACACTTAAAAAAATAAATAGAACCATTAAAGAGACCTTAACAAAATTAAGCTTAGAGACCGGCATAAAAGATTAGACTATGATTCTGCCTTATGCACTGTTTCATGCAAGAAATACTCCCTTTCTTTCTTTGTGTAACCTCACCCCCTATGAAATTCTCTATGGGGCCCTTCCTACACTAAGAGACCCAACCTCGACTCTAAGACCTAAGGATCCCTTCCACACACCCTTGCTTGACATACTTAAATCTCTTGTAAGAACTCAGCTATACCTGTGGAAACAGCTGGCCACTGCCTTCCAACCTGGGGACGAGGGGAATCCACATTGATATCAAGAAAGAGACTTCCTCTACATAAGATGACATCAGGTGTCATCCCTGGAACCCCGCTGGAAAGGACCATTCCAGGTGCTACTTATAACACCTACAGCAGTAAAAGTAGAGGGAATCACTTCCTGGATCCATGCCTCTCATCTCAAGCCTGTGCCATGTCCAGACTCTGGCTGAAAACTGGAAAAGACTGTTAACCCTTTCAAATTGCATGTTCGCCACGTGGGTAAGGCTATAGACTCTCTCCTTGGCCACCCGTAGTCCTAACGCTCATCAGTCGCTTCAGCAGCGATGGCTGATCACAAATACTACTAGACAAGAAGTATGGTCTATCTTGCATACAGCCCCCTTAGGGACCTGGTGGCCATCTCTCCACCCAGACATTTGTCAGCTGGCTATAGGTCTTTCCTATTAGGATATCCCTGATGAAGAGGATCTCACTAAAATTCCATTAAATCCTTTCCGTACCATAGATAATGGAAACAAACATTATGGTTGTAGGGACAGGCAAGCCAGATGCAGGTTGGCTAGCCTATATTAGTATGTTTGCCCGGCAGACTATCAAAGCCACAAACCGCCACGGCTGTGTGGGGGAAAAGCCGACTTCTTCTGTAAGTCATGGGGATTTGAGCATACAGGGGCTGCCTGGTGGAACCCAAAATCCTCATCAAATTCAGTACACAGCATTGGCCATATTACCACTTAGAAAACCCAAACTGATGGCCAACAGAGGAATCTCTAGATCCTCAAATTCTGTGTGACCTTTTTAACTTCTGCAAGTGCTCAAAAGGGTGAAAGGAAATTCCCCTATGTGAAGGCCTTTTTCCTCTTTCGCTCACATCTTGAACTATGCTTCTCCAATAGTTCCTCAAACTCAGCCTTCTGCTCCAGACTCTCTGCTGTCAGTCCCACCTCAGCAAACCTGATTTCTCTTCTCCAATTACTAGATCAAAAACCGAAACCTCCGCCGGTTCTCAGAGCATTGCCCTCTTGCTGAGGTAGCAGGTACTGAGGTACCCATCCATCCACTCACTTCTCTCTTTTCTTGTCAGTGCCCACACCGGGTCCCACCAGGTCCTCTTACCACTTAACCCAAAGCTCAAACCAGCTTAGGAGAGCCCTCAGACACCTATCGAAGATGTAATGAAAATGGCCTTTAAAGTTGCTTTGTCATCACTGAAAACAGGTTACTAAGAATTTAAAGTCCCTCACAGGCTTTTTGGGATACTCACTCCCGTCTTCCTTTCTGCTCTACCGATTCTACTGCTCAATTTATGTTGCTAGGAAAATCCCAAACCCCTTTCCCATTATTCCTTTACATCTCTCCTTCCTTATTCTCAGATCCACGGAGCTGCTCTCACCCCCCGCCTTCCCCGTCTTCCCCCTCTGTACCAGGCCCACAGAAAAATCTTCACTGAACTTCTCCAGAAGTCTTCACCATGGCTGACTTTAGGACTTTCAGCAAAAGAGTCTCTATAAATGAGTTCAGTGTAGATTAACTTCCTCTTTTTCTGTTGCCCTTTTCTACTTGGCTACTGGCTGGAAAAATCAGCACTCCTAAGCTAGACACCCCCTTAATAGTTTTTCACAGAATATGTTAACAAGGCCTCTGGCCTTGAGCTGGGGCTTCACAGAGATGGCTACATTTCTAAGATAAAAATTTCCAAACTGGGCTCCATGGTAACAGTTGGCAGGGGGATAAAAGAAAAGGAAAAAAAAAGCTCTCTGCCTCCCAGGTGTCCTTGAAAAGTTAACTTGCCCACAATAAAGGAAAAAACAGGAAAAAAAAGCTTCTTTTTGTGAATTTCTGCAGACTGTGAACTTCTGAGTCCCTTCTCTTTCATGTTGGGTACAAAATTCTGAAACTACCTAAACTTGGGGTTCAGGATGTTAATTGATTACAACAGAAGCAATGCCCTCTGAATCCGGTTGCAACCAAATAGGACTGTTTCCCTGTCTTTGGTGCTATCTTAAGTGCCGTGCCTTGTCCGTCCCTACAACAGTATAATTCTATATACTTAAACATTGTTCATGTTTTCATGAAATGGTCAACAGATGTGATTAATTGTGTAATGGTGAAGATGTCTCCCAGATTTCTCTATAATGACCCAGGTTCATTTGAAGTTCAAACACGGGGGCATACAACCCGGTTCCACTGGGAACATATATCCCTCACTTTAGCCATCATATTAGGAATTGGAGTTGCGGCAGTGGTAGTCAGAGGAACCACTGCCCTGCTCCATGGTACACAACAAATGACCCAAATAGAAGCAGCAAGAGACCAAAACTTAAAGATAATAGAAACCTCCATCACAGCTTTGCAGGAATCTTTTACATGTCTCTCTGAAGTTGTTTTACACTCCAGTTGAGAGTTGGACCTCCTCTTCATGAGAGAAGGGGGCCTTTGTGCTGCATTGATGTAAGAATGTTGTTTTGATGCCGACCATACTGAGGTTGTAAAAAAAACCTTTGAGTAAAATAAAAGGATGCCTTGAAAAGCGTCAACGAGAGAGAGAGGCCCAAAAAGGGTGGTTTGAGTCTTGGTTCACACAGTCCCCCTGCTTATCTACGCTTTTATCAACCCTGGCCTGTCCAATAATAATCCTCATATTATTGCTAACTATAAAACCCTGTTTGCTCAACCATGTAATTTCTTTTCTCCAAGCTCAAATTGGATAAGTTAAACTTATGGTAATACCCCACTAGCAGACATAGAATGTGACACGTCCCAATAATCACTTTTATGATTAAAAGTAGCAAGAAGAAGAAGTGGGGAATGAAAGGTTAATAAAAAAGGTACTTGTAACTTCCTGTTTTTCCGTATGCTTAACAAAACACTGTTGAAATATTGAGAACTGTTTGTAATCTTGTTCCCAGATTGTGCTGTCCCCAACTGCCAAATTGCAGAATGTATTCCCTCACCCAGTTTCACACTAACCACCCACTCGCTCTGACCCATCAATAAATTTCAATCCCTGCCCTCTCCAAGGAAAGTATATAAGCTCTGCTTAAGCTGTTCTCAGGGCTCTCTGCTCTATTCTTGTGAGCTCTGAGCCCCAGCTTGCTGGACCCCCAATTAACCCCTTGCTGTTGCATGAGACACTATCTTGGTGATCTCTTCCACCGACGCTTGCAGGAACATTACTTGGATGTTTGAATGTAGAAGAGAAAATCCAGTCATAAACGGATAGTCGGTAAGATTAAGAAGATAGTCGGTAGGTTTAGGAAGAAGAGTGAGTATAGGATTTGGAAAACAATATCTTTAGCAATAGGGGTTCGGTTAGAGAGTGAATGTAAATGTCAGCACATGTGAACAGTCACAATAATGAAGTGGGAAAAATATGTAGGAAAGCAGATATCAATAAAGACATTACGAAATCAGGCAAAGTATAAAGTGCGTGATACGATTAGACATTTTCAACAGAATTGAGTTAGAATATATAATCTTAAGAAGAAACAAATATGTAGTCACCAATAGGATTGTCATTTGAGAGCATTAGGCAACTTTGACATGGATGTTTTTTGTAATCTATGCTCACTTTCCATTTAGGCTTTGGTACAATCAAAAGTGTGACCTTTATATTTGTCTCCAGAATACTACTGTGATAAAATGTATATGTAGATGTGGTGACATGAGTGTTTCTTCCACCATTTCTGGGAGCAATATTTTGAAGACATATAAATGGGTATTGGGGGTACAAAGAGGTGTACACTGTGTCATTGAATATACAGATAATGCATGAATAGACCATAAGTGAATAAATAATATAACTGGTTCCACATTAAATAACGGATTGAATAGATATCTGAAAATATATAAGAAATCTTATATTGATATACAATCATTCATTCCAACCAATGATACATCTAATATTAATATTAGGGTTATGGTTTATCATGAAGATATGTTAGTTTTGCTACAAAAGTGATTATGGAAATCGAAAATAATGTGTTTGGAAAGAGTCAGTCATAATGCTGGCAATATGTAAACAAGGCCTCTGGCCTTGAGCTGGGGCTTCACAGAGATGGCTACATTTCTAAGATAAAGAAGTTACCAACTGGGCTCCATGGTAACATCTGGCTGAGAGAAAAAAAAAAGAGAAGAAAATAGCTCTGCCCCATTCCCGGTATCCTTAAAATGTTAACTTGCCCAGAACAGAGAAAAAAAAAAAAAACAGAAACAAAAACTGCTTTTTATAAACTTCTGCAGATTGTGAACTTCTGAGCCCCTCCCATCCATGTTGGGTACAAAATTCTGAAACAATTTAAACTTGGGGTGCAGGGGATTAAATGATTACAACAGAAGCAATGCCCTCTAAATCCGGTTGCAACCAAATAGGACTGTTTCCGTGTCTTCGGTGCTATTTTAGTTGCCTTACCTTGCCTTGTCCATCCCTTTTCTCATGAAAAGACCAGTCGAGAAACATGGAGGAATGCATGTGCTCTGAAGCAGAAAATGATTGATAGTGAAACAAATGCCTATTAATTTTCTAACTTGTGGATGAAATATATATCCTATGATGTGCATAAATTGAAGAAATAGTAATCTACCAGTGTTGAATAAAAATGAACGTCAAAATACACATTATGTCCGATTGGAATCTACTTGCATTGATGTTAAACTGGGTCAGGTACTGTAGAAATATTAGGATTTGTGTGCACCATTCACTCAAGTTACTTTTCAGTATAGGAAAGAAATATGTTTTTATGGTTAATGAATATTTCTAAGAATAATCTTTGGAAAGTTGATTATAAATTTACGTATATGAATATGAATGAATTTCGTGAGTGTAAAATAAGACACATATTTCATATTTTGAAAAATCTGGAGAGTGTATATATATATATATATATATATATATATATATATATATATATATGTGTGTGTGTGTGTGTGTGTGTGTGTGTGTGTGTGTGTGTGACTAAAGTCACGGTGGCCTGGACACCCTTCTTGTGAACCAGGAGTGATCAAATAAGTCTGCCATTAATACTTTTCCACTTCTCCAATTTGAGGCCTTCTGACTTTGGCGTTTAGATTCTTTATGTGAAATGGAGTCAAGAAAAAACCGAAGCACTTATGGATTTGCCTCTGCATGGTTTTGAAGAATTCATTTGACCCAAAGGATCCCTATTCCCCTTGATGGAGGTCAGGAACTTTACAGAGAAAGGCGAGAGACTTCATCTACAATGACTGCGAATTTTTGCCATTTTGATTTTGTATGCACACATGGGATCTTTCTTTACATCCATCAGGTGTTGGTAATCTAAGCCACAGCCTCACACAGGGCCAAGAGACTGATTCAGACACATCCCTTTCCAAAGCAGTTAAGCAAAGAGCCACAGGTGATGCCCACTCATTTCCATTTGAAAACTGGTTTCTTCAGGCTTCAGAAAGGGGTGGCGTGAGGCAAAGCCCTTCCTGACATTCAGGGCAAAAGAAGAATAGGTAAGCAAAAGGCCCATAGCGGGGTTCCTCCACTGAGACTTTACTGGTCACACTGATATCTGAGTTTTCTGAGATGCTTGCCATTCCCTTCAGCTATCCAGTACATGGCCATATCACAGAGCTTGGAGGTGGTAAATATCTTGGACACAAAACCATGAGCCTATTCTTGAGTGTAGCCAGAATTCAGGAAGAAAATGGGAACTTAGGAAGTTTGTAGGTGTTGCCCTTCGATAATGCAAGCCACAATCCATTCATAAATTTTGCAGGATTGATGCTGGGAAGCTTTCTACTAGACAGGACACATCCATTGATGCATTCTCTTTTCTAATGTCTACAAAAACAGACACATTGGGATACACAGACATAGAAACACTTGCCTTGTCAAACGACTTACTAGAAACAGTTCACTCCAAACCAAACAAACCGCCTTTCTTACCTTTTCTCAGAACATGAGATAAAACCACAATCACACAACAAAAACCTCAAAGGCAACGCCTTCCTCCAAGTAGGTCTGTGACTATTCGGAGTGTACTCTCACTGGTGAGCCTTACTATGTACCTCCAAAATGGCCTGTCCTGTCTCAGATCTGGTCTCTTTGGCCAACTCTGTGAAATTGTCAGGAGCCCGTGGTGAGCCACTACTTGCTTTCTCTGGAAAGGCCAGTCTTCAAAGCTTTCCTGGCATTTGGCCATCTTCACATCAATAGATACCAAGAAAGACTGACTCTGTCCTTACAAAATCCAAACAAATGAGCCCACTGGGACTGGGACTAGGACTGGCTCTGGGTGCCTGGAATCCTGGATCACAAGTTCAGAGAGTTCCATCACCAAGGAATAGAGATGAGGTCACTTCCTTCAGGAACTGAATGAGGTCACTGCCTTTGCAACCACTTTTTCCTAACAGTTGCTTCCAAGGGTCCCATGAGATAGATGCTGCCCCTATTTCCCGTGACCCTCTCACCAGTTAGAATACTATATCACCCATAGGCACCCGTGAACAGCTCTGCACACAGGCCTGGATTGGTCCATCTTCTGTACATTAGGAACAGAGACACTCAGTCAGACACAACCCCTCTCCAGACAGGGTTGTTTTCCATGGAAGATGACTTTTGCTCTCTCAGGTCCTTAATAGCTGCCTACATCTTCTCCAGGGATTATTTCTGCATGGACCTTTGAGGTTTTCAGCAGGTGGTATATCCCCTACATTCCTATATTGTAAGACCAACACTTTCTCTGCTCTTTTATAAAGTTAGAATGAGGGAATAGTATATGGTTTGGGTTAATTACATGTTCGATTTGGGTTAGGAATCATTTTGCTGGATGAATAATGGTATTGGAAATCTGTGATATTTATAAAAATATAGAGGTGAAATATATGTATGAAAACAGAAATCTAAGTAATATTTGAAGCCCAGAAACGGATTGGGCCCTTGATTGGGAGACTTAGCTTTGAATTATGTCCTGCACAGATGTCTCAGATAAATCAATACACAATGGCATCGGACCTTGTACCTTGAATGATTGAATGTCGAAGAGAACATCCATTCAAAAAAGGATAGTCAGTAGGATTTGGGAGATAGTTGGTAGATTCAGAAAGAAGAGTGAGTATAGGATTTGGACCAAAAGTTATTTAGCAATTGGGTTTCAGGTAGAGAGTGAATGTAAATGTCAGCACAAATGAACAGTCAAAATGATGAACTGGGAATTTATGAAGGAAAGCCGATATCAATAGAGACATTAGGATATCAGGCAAAGTAAAGTGAGTGATAGGATTAGACATTTTCAACAGGGTTGAGTTTGAATATATAATCTTAGAAAGAAACAAATATATAGTCAACAATTGGATTGACATTTGAGAGAATTAGGCAACCTGGACATGGATGTTTTTAGAAATCCATGCTCACTTTAAATTTAGGCTTTGGTACAATCATAAGTGTGACCTTTGCTTTATTTTCCAGAATATTACTGTGATAAAATGTATATGTAGATCAGGTGACATGAGTATTTCTTCCACCATTTCTGGGAACAATATTTTGAAGACGTATAAATGAGTATTGGGGGTAGAAAGTGGTGTAGTATCTGTCTAAGAATATAGAGATAATGCAAGAATAGACCATACTGTGAATAAATAATATAATTGGTCCGCTTTAAATAATGGATTGAGTTGATATCTGAAAATATACAGAAAATCTAATGTTGATATAAAATCATTCATTCCAACCAGTTATACTTCTAATGGTAATATTAAGGTGATATTTCATCATGAAGAGTGTGTGAGTTATGCTTCAAAAGTGATTATGGAAATCGAAAATAATGTGTTTAGAAAGAAGTCTTGTTAAAAAACATGGAGGAATACATGTGTTCTGAAGAATGAAGTTATTGAAAGTGAAACAAATGCCAATAAATTTGCTAACTTGTGTATGAAATATATATCTTATGATGTGCATAAACTGAAGAAATAGTAATGTACAAGTGTTGACTAAAAATGAACATCAAAATACACATCACGTTCCATAATTATCTACTTGCATTGGTGTTAAACTGGGTCAGTTACTGTAGAAATATTAGGATTTGTATGCACCATTCACAGAAGTTAGTTTTTATTTCTTGGAAACAAATATGTATTTCAGGTGGATGAATATTTCTGAGAATAATCTTTTGAATATTTGATTATAAATCCACATACATGAATACGAATAAATTTAGGGAGTGTACATTGAGACCCATATATTTCATATTATGAAAAACTTGGAGAGTGTACACACACACACACACACACACACACACAGAGACATTAAAAAGTAGCAATATATATGGAAATCGAAATTCATCATGAAATGTATATCATCCACTGATCCAAAAATATTCATTATACTGAACATGATTTTATTTATCATGTTGTTCATCTACGAAGCTCACCCATAGGTTGAATTTTCAGTTCCAACTGTGTTTAGGTGGAGTGATCTCTTCTCCCAATTTGTATCTGCAAAGTCAGCCACCTCACAAGAATGTACATGTGATAACAGGTATGATTCAATATGTGCATATGAAATAACATGTGCTGAATTGGCTACAGAGAAAGGCAGAGAGGAATTCATCTATTTGTTAACTTTAAAAACACATGGAGAACTATTTCAACAAAATATTGACTAGATTTATAAGTCCTACCCTGTATAATGCAAAAGGCAAGTCCAGCAATACACTATGTCTCGTCTAAACTGCTTGTATTTCTATTCGGTTTGGGTTATTTTTCTCCATCATATTAGAATTAGTAGTCAGAGTCTAGTAGGGTATGCGTTAGTGTCAGGCATTCAGCATTTTGAATTGAAAATAGGAAAATGAATCCAATGTGTATGTAAATATGTGCTTCACAAAAATCTTCCCACTCTAATCCAGAACAATGCCTTGACTTTACCTTCACTCCAAGTAAAATACAATTAGAGTGGACGAGTTAGAAAATCTGTGAATACATATCTGGAATGTAATATGCTCAAGAGTTCACAACCTTGAAGGTGGTAGAGGAGTTTCCAAAAGTAAGGGACAGGTAAATACTCCACAAAAATGGAGCTCTTCTGGACTAAAGACTTCTGGTGAAACTGCCTCTGAGTTTGGGCACTTGAAATATTTGTTGTTGTCAGGAGTTTTAGCTTTTTTTGTAGAGAGACCATCAAAGCTAGGTATGTATCTAAGTGACCTGGAGGACATGGTTTCTTATTTTCTAATGAACATGAGGCAGCAGTGCTGAATTCTCTCTTTGTAGGTAAACTGTGGCCACTGCGGGCAAACTCTTTCCGTGTGGACTGTAAAGCCATCTGGCCATCCTCCACTTGTCGATGTGTTTCTTGCTGCTGCAATGTGAGTTTGGTATTTGCTTCACAAAATACAAGGAGTTAAACTGGGACACAGTGCTAAAGGGAGTTCTGTCTCGTGTGGTGTGTCAGGTTCTGCATGATAATGAACCAACCAGGCTTCAATCCCACATAGCTTGCATCCTTAACCATAGCAATCTGATTCTGAACATTGCCCTGAAAACTCTCCACATAACAAGATGCCTTTACATAGAAGGGTCTGCTGGGTGCACCATGTCAGTCACAAGCCATTTGGAAGCCAATGGCAGATCCACATTGCCCCACCACAGATATTTTATCACACAACTGCACACGACTTTTCTAGGCCCATTTCACATCAGGCTCCAACTTACTGGCATCTCTGTTCTACACCATTTTCATGGTCATGGGAATTTCAAAAATTTCATGGTATTTATCTAGCCATTTTACAAGAATGATGTTGGAGGCACTGTGTGTTTAACTTCATTCAGGAACAATTAAATGGTGAGGAAGCTCATTTCAATGAAAGCTTTGGAGCAATCTCACAGACAAGGCTTCCAAAGAGTGGCCAAAATTTCACAGGAAGCCAGACCTATTGCTGTCTACAATGTGAGGTACATGTGTGTTTTGACTCTCAACTATGGCTGCCATGTCTTTCAGAATATAACCATGGGATATCCTGGATTAGATTCCCAGTGCTCTGTGGAAAGCAAACCTGGGCCTAGATCTCGGTTTCCAAGGGCGACTCTCATGCGTGACCAACTAAAATCCCAACATATTTCATGATAACACTTCTCTAAGTCAGCTCTAGAACTCAGTCTCTAAGGGGAATCACACCAGAGTTCAGCCCAGGTATACCCAGTCATATCTTCCAACTACCACACAAATGACCACAATTAAAACCAAAACACTCCCACATGGTCCTCATTTTCTTCCATATATACACTCTCATACTACGCTCTGTCTGGAGGTTTCCATGAGTGGCGAAGTCCAAGACAGTGTCCAAAATAAGCTTTCTTGCCCTTCATTGCCTAAAGTCATGGTGGCCTGGACACCCTTCCTGTGAACCAGGTGTGATCAAATAGGCCTGCCCTTAATACACCTCTGCTTCTCCAATTTGAGGCCTACTGACTGTCAGGTATAGATATTTTTATGTGAATTGGAGTCATGAGAAAACCCAAGAACCTATGTGCTAGACTCTCCAGGGCTTTGAAGAACTCATTTGACACAAAGGATGCGTATTCTCACTTGATGGAGTTCAGTAGACTTACAAAGGAAGGCAAGAGACTTCATCCACAGGGACTGCTCTTTTGGCCATTTTGGGTATGGATTCACACACGGAATGATCCATCAGGTGATGAGAATCTAAGCCACAACCTCACACAGGTCCAAGAGGCTGATTCAGACACATTATCAGGATCAATCACTTGATTTTTTCCTCTGTCTAACTAGCTAGAGAGACCTTCTCTTTTAATTGAATTTTTATCTCTGTCTGACTAGCTCGAGAGACCTTCTCTTTTACTTGAATATTTCTACTATAACTATAATACAACCCAAGAAGATAAAATTATTACTCCATATACTATGAATCAAATTGATGATTTAGATAATTAGTTAAATTCTTGGGCAATAATCATGTGCAAATCTAATGTTTCATTTGATAACCACTTACCATCTAATCCTTTATTGTCTTTTTGGTCATCACATCATGTAATTTTTCCAAAAAAGACAAGAAAAACACCTATTATAAATGCCACAAATATATTACTGATGGGTCAAATAATGGTACAGCAGTAATATTTACACCTGATCAAACTTTTACATTTTTAGTACCCAAACAATTAGCTCAAAATGTAGAGCTTAATGCAGTATTACAAGCTTTTGTGATGCTTAAAGCATCTGTAATTAATTTATTTTCCGATAATCAGTATATAGTTAGTGCTATAGTATCACTTGAAGATGGTAGAAGGATTTCCCCTTCCTCTACTATTTTCTCTTTGCTTTCGACTATACAAAGTCTAATCTGGGACAGGAAAGATCCGTTTTTTATAGGATATTTCAGGACACATACAGGATTGCCTGGAGCCCTTAGTTTGGGCAATTATTTAGCAGATAAAACAACACATGACATTCATACATATTTTCTATACACTAGAAGAAGCTACAAATTTTCATAAAAAGTTTCATGTCAATGCTAATACTTTACAAAAGCGTTTCAAAGTAACTAAGGAACAAGCTAGACAAATAATAAAACAATGTCAAAATTGTGTGACCTTTTTACCACAAGTTAATCTTGGAGTCAATCCTAGAGGATTGATACCTAACCATATTTGGCAGATGAACGTCAGAAACTTGCCAGAATTTGGAAAATTAAAATATTTGCATGTTACAGTTGATACTTCTTCTGGATTTTTGATGGGCTCCATTCTTGCTGGAGAAAAAAACTAAAGATGTTATAGCTCATTGCTTACAAAATTTTGCCACTGTGGGCGTTCCAAAAGAGTTAAAAACAGATAATGCCCCTGCTTATACTTCTACTTCTTTTAAACAATTTTGCTCATCATTTGGCATTACTCATATAACAGGAATCCCATACAATCCACAGGGAGAAGGCATAGTTGAAAGAGCACATGAAACTATTAAAACGTACATATTAAAGCAAAAAGAACAAATTGGGAAGGGGTATATATTCCCCAAAGGTAAACTTAAAATAACCCTTTTACTCTAAACTTTTTAAATTTGGGTTCATCAGGGCTTAGTGCTGCAGAAAGGCATATATGTCCAAAAAATGTACATAAGCCCAAGGTACTTTGGAAGGATATTCTAACAGGACAATGGAAAGGTCCTGACCAAGTAATTGTCTGGAGTCCGGCGTCTGTTTTTGTGTTTCCACAGGGAGAACAGTAGCCAATTTGGATTCCAGAGAGATTAACTAAAGAGATTTCTACAGACCAAAAATAAGATGATTTGGCTCAAATCAATAAGAGCTGATATGCAGAACTCCAGTTTGGCTGTTCTTACATCTGTGACAGAACCAGAATGTTTTTTTCAAATCTATTTTATTATTCCCCTTTCTCATATCATGAAGTTTTATTTTGTTTTTTTTAGCTCATACAGAACTAGGTTAATGTTTTGCTGATCAGTTCTATTTTTGGACAATAGAGTTTTTAGACATTGCAATGGAGATTTCACCTGTAAAAAGTCATAAGGCCTTTAATATTATGTCATGTGTTGTATGTATTATATTATGTGTGCACTTGTGTTTTGTGTTATATGTTTGATTTCACATCTTTTCTGTGTTGACTATATTCTTTTCAAGTTGATATACTTTGTCTTCATTATCTGATGTTCTGACTTCTACTTGATCTAGTCTGTTTGTAATATTCTCATTAGCGCTTTTAATCTGATTTACGGTTTCTTGCATTTCTATGATTACAACTTGATTATTTTTTAACACCTCTATCTCCTGATAAAGCTCATTCTTTGCGGATTTAATTTGTGTGGTTAGTTCCTCTTCAAAATATACTTTCAATGCTTGGATTTGCTGTCTCATGTCTTCTCTAATATTCCGTTCCATCTGAATTAGGAATGCCTTGATTTCTTTCCCTGTCCATATTTCTGATTCTTCTAGGTCCTCCTGTATATTTAGATTGTCCTGCATTGTTTGTAACCCCTTTTTCCCTTGTTTTTTCATATTGTTCACGTTGCTTTCCAGCTCTGTTTGACTGCTTTGTAACTGCTTTCTCCTATACATTTGTTTTGGCTTTGTATATCTCTGTTGTCTCTCTTTTGTGGTGGAAGATTATGCCTAAAAATTTTGGGCTTTGTTGTACTTTAAAGCTGATTCATTTAATTCATATAAGGCTTCTAGGTTCTGTATGCATATAATGATTTGCTGTTTGTTCTTAGGACTATATGTTTAGGTTGGGTGCTCTGGTGGTACAATGGTTAGTATGTCTCGGCTACTTTAGAAGATTGCTCCACTGAAGGTGGATACTACCAGGCAATTGGATCAGGGTGTTGGTAGTAGCTAGGTATTTAGGAGTCTTATAGACAGACTCGAGACATTCACCTATTTGCATTTAGACAATTACACACAATGAAAGATGTAATGCTTGGAATGAGAGTTGGGGGGTAGGAGAATGAAGGTGCTCTTAAAAAGAAAAAAAGGATAGAGGGAGAGATAGATTAGAGGGGAATGAAAAAAGAACAATAAAACTTGAAATGGGATAGAAAGAGAGAAGGAAAAGGGGGGAAAGGAACAGGGAGAGAAGTAGGAGAGAAAAAAATATCAACAACAGCAACAACAACAACAAAAAAATTAAAGTCTTAGAGATCCACCTTCTTCTCTTCCAGTAGGCGGAGCTGTGCCTTCCAAGCGGAGTGTCTGCTCTCTACCTGCCGAGAGCTATCCCTGTAGGGCGTCTTCTGGGGGTCTCTCAGACTTGTCAGTCCAGAGCCATTTCACTTCTCCAGCTCTTAACCCCCTTCCTCCTGTCAGCCTGCCAGCCAGGTCCTGTTCCCCAGAAGTGATTCTCCAGAGATCTAGTTACACTTGCAGCCCCACCGAGTGCCCCTTTTAATCCTCAGTGCTGTGGTAAACTGGCGGATAAGACCTTAGGGGTCACCACTGGTGATATGGGGGCCTTGGGTTCTGGGCTCCCCTCTGCTTCCCTACGGACACGACCCCTGAGAAGTCAATGAAGTTTCCTGGCTGCTTGTATCAGTATGGGGAGTCACACACCTGCTAAAGTGGAATTTGCTGGGAAGGAATTCCGCCGGCCGAACTCCGATGATGTCACCTCTCTGCTATGGTGGGCCCCAGGCTTCTTGCCGGATTGACCGAGGGGAGGGGTGGGACTGGTCCGGCCCAGTTCACCTCAGCTCCTGGCGCGTGGAGGCTTGGCTAAAGACTTCTTCCTGCCAAGCTGTGTCTCGGCATCTAGCAGGACCCAGTCACTTTGGCTGCGGGCTGGTGGACGGATCTGCAGCTCTGCCCGCGGTGCGCAGACTGTGGCTGGTGAATCTCGAACTCCGCGTCTAGTGGCAGGGTCCCACTCGTCCGGGTCACACAGACGCTTCAAAAAAATTCTTGTAGCTCCCGGGCAGTCTCCCTTCAGTGGAATTTTGCTAGGAGAATCTCCGTTGGTAGAATCAAAGAGTTATCCTTGCGACTTTATGACCCCATCACTGGGAGTGCATTAAAAGCGCAGCCTCTCTGCCTGCCGCCATGTTGGATCCACCTTTTCTTTTCATTATATTTAATAATTCTCTTCTAGACAATGTAAATTGTTAAGAAAATTGTTTTCTTTTAGTGCCTTTTGGAATGTTACATAATTCTTTCTTTAGGCATTGTTGCCAGAATTTCTATCTTCATCCCAGTGCATGTGAAGTCAAAGATAAAACCAATCTACAGCTTCTGCAATAGCCATCACTGAACTGCTTGCAGAACTTGCCTGGACTATGTATCACTTGTATGCATTGTGAACTCACCTGCCTGCATTGTGAACTATCTGTTGGTGCAGTGACGTGTGGTAGTGTTGGGGTATTTCTCTGATGATGTCATCGGTGGTACAATTTTTTCAAAAAGAGCCATCAATTGCCTTGGTGTATCTTCCTCCCTTCTGCTTGTCATGGTTGTTCAGCTAAAATTAGGGGGCCAACAGAGATGAGGCAAAGAGCCTCACCCGCCCGCTGGTACAAAGACCTCTCCACAGGTGTGGATGTATACTGGACCTGTAGTCAGTGACAGGTAAGATCCAATTACAATGGTACCAATCTAAGACAGGAGGCTGACACCTTGAGGTCAGCTCATTCGATAATGGGTAAGAATCATATGTACTATTGGACAACCTAAGGCAGGCATGGTCCCTAAGCCACATGCTTGTTGTTTAAACAGAGAGGGTTAGATGTTGAGAGCCACAGCCCAAGGGGCCAAAGCAAACTTTCAGACTGCCAGCTGATGGTTGGCTCACAGCGGCCCCAGCAACATCTAGCTGATTGGCTCCTCTGCGGTGATGCCCATTGGGCTGTTTCCCCACCCTTTCAAATTATGGAGCTGCTTTTTGGGGGACTTTTTTGGCTCTGCTCAAACAACCCAGCCAATCAACCTCAAGAGCAGGAGGAGAGGGGAGGTTGAGAGCTTGTGGGAAGCCGGTGGTGGCAGTTGTGCTCTGAGTGTTTTTCCCGAGGAGCTATTTTTTGGCGTGTGTGGTTCTAAAAATAAAGTTAGCTTTTGACAAGTGGCTCCTGAATTGTGCCCAGCCAGACTGTGTCAATCCTAAATTGATGGAGCAAAATAACCAAAACAGAATAGAAATACAAGCAGTTCAGAGGAGGCATGGTGTATAGCTGGACTTACCTTTTGTATGATAAAGGGTAGGTGTTATAAATCAAGTCAATATTAAATTGAAGTAGTTCTCCATGTGTTTTAAAGATAACAAATCCGTGAATTCCTGTCGCCCTTTATCTGTATCCTATTCAGCACATGTATTTTTGTATGCACATATAGAATCCTACCTGGTATCACATGTACACTTTTGTGAGGTGGCTGACTTGGCAGATACAAATTGTCAAAAGAGATCACTCCTCCTGAACGTTGTTGGAACTGAAAATTAAAACTACGGGTGAGCTTCCTAGTTGAACAAGATAATACATAAATCCATGTTCAGTAAAATGAATATTTTTGGATCTGTGAAAGATATATATTTCATAATAAATTTCGATTGGCATATATATCGCTACCTTTTAATGTCTGTGTGTGTGTGTGTGTGTGTGTGTGTGTGTGTGTGTATATATATATATATATATACACACACTCTCCAGATTTTTCAGAATATAAAATATATGTGTCTTATTATACAATCCCTAAATGCATTCATATTCATGTATGTGGATTTATAATCAAATGTTCACAAAATTATTCTCAGAAATATTCATCCACCTCAAATACATATTGTTTCCTAGTACTGAAATCTAAATTCAGTGAATGGTGCATAGAAGTCCTAATTTTTCTACAGTATCTGACCCACTTTAACATCAATGCAAGTAGATTACTATGGTACATGATGTGTATTATGACATTCATTTTTATTCAACAATGTTACATGACTATTTCTTCAGTTTATGCACATCATAGGATATATATTTCATTCACAAGTTTTCAAATTTATAGGCATTTGTTTCACTTTCTATCACTTCGTGCTTCAGTACACATGTATTCCTCCATGTTTTTTGTTTGGTCTTTTCATGAGACTACTTTTCATTTTAGATTTCAATAATCGCTTTTGAAGCAAACCTCACACACTCTTCATGACAAACCATAACCTTAATATTACCATTAGATCTATAAATGGTTGTAATGAATGTATGTATATCAATATAAGATTTCCTGTATATTTTCAGATATCAATTCAATCCATAATTTAAAGTTGGAACCAGTTATATTATTTATTCACAGTATGGTCAATTCATTCATTTTATCTATATTTGTAGACACAGGGTAGACCTATTTGTACACCCAATACTAATTTATACATTTTCAAAATATTGACCACAGAATTGGTGGAAGAAATACTCATGTCACCTGATCTACATATACACTTTATCACAGTAATATTCTGGACACAAAATGCAAAGTTCACACTTATGATTGTACCAAAACCTAAATGGAAAGTGAGCATGGATTACTAAAAACATCCAAGTCCAGATTGCCTAATGCTCTCAAATGTTAATCCTATTGGTGCTAAATATTTGTTTTTTTCTAAGATTGTATATTCAACATCTACCATGCTGAAAATGTCTAATCCTATCAATCAATTTATACTTTGCCTGATTTCTTCATGTCTCTATTGATATCTGCTTCCCTATATATTTTCCCTAGTTAATCATTGTGACTGACTCATCACATGTTCTGACATTTACATTCATTCTCTACGAGAAACCCTATTGCTAAAGAACTTTTGGACCAAATCCTATACTCACTCTTCTTCCTAAACCTACTGACTATCTTTCCAATCCCACCGACTACCCTTTTTAAGTGGATGTTTTCTTCTACATTCAATCATCCAATTTACAAGGTCCTATGCCATTGTTTATCGATTTTTCTGAGACATCTGTGCAGAAGGTATTTCAAAGCTAAGTATCCCAATCAAGGACCCAATGCTCTTCTGGGCTTCAAATCTTACCTAGACTTCTGTATTCATACTTATATTTCACCTGTATATTCTTGTAAATATCACAGGTTCCCAATGCCATTATTCATCATGCAGAATGATTCCTAACCCAAATCGAACCTGTTATTACCCTAACCATACACTGTTCCCTCAATCTAACTTTACAGAAAAGCAGGGACAGAGTTGGTCTTACAATCAGGAGTGTAGGGGATCTTCCACCTGCTGAGAACCTCAAAGGTCAATACAGAAATGATCCATGGAGAAGATGTAGGCAGCAATGAAGGACCTGAGGGAGGAAAAGTCAACTTCCATCGCAAACAACCTGGTCAGGGTGAAGGGATGTGTCTGAATCAGCCTCTTTCATCTTAATGTAGAGAAGATGGACCAAACCAAGCCTGTGTGGAGAGCTGTGCCCAGGTGCCTATGGTTGATATACCATTCTAACTTGTGAAAATGTCACAGCAAGTAGGTGCACCCTCCATCTCATGGGACCCTTGGAAGCAACTGTTAGGACAAAGTGGTTGCCAAGGCAGTGACTTCATTCACTTCCTGAAGAAAGTTACCTCACATAACTTCCTTGGTGATGGAACTCTCTAAACTTGGGATTCAGGAAGCCAGGCAACCACAGCCAGTTCCAGTCCCAGTTCCAGTGGTCTCACTTGTTTGGGTAAACCAAGGACAGAGTCAGTCTTTCTTGGTACCTAGTTATGTGAGGATGGCCAAATGCTAGGAAAGCTAAGAAGAGGGGCCTTTCCTGAGAAAGAAGGTAGTGGCTCACCAGTGACTTTTGACAACTTCACAGAGTTGGCCAAGGAGACCAGAACTGAGAGAGCACAGTGCATTTCGTGGAAATATAGTATGTCCCACCCATCATAGGACACTCCGGATAGTCACAGACCTACTTTGGGAAAGGTGGTGTCTTTTTGAGTGTGGGTGTGAGTTTGTGGTTTTGTCTCATGTTCTGAGAATATGTAGGAAAGGCGATTTGTTTGGTTTGGAGAGGACTGTATCTAGTATGTCCTCTGACAAGGTGAGTGTTTCTATTACTGTGTATCCCACTCTCTCCGTGGTCTTAGTATTAGAAAAAGAATGCATCATGGATGTGTTCTGTCTAGTAGAAAGCTTCCCAGCATTCATACTGCCAATTTATGAATGGACTGCGACTAGCCTTATCAATGGGCAAAACCTACTATCTTTCTAAGTTCCTGTTTTCTTCCTGAATTCCGGACACTCTCCAGAATAGGCTCAAAGTTTTGTGTCCAAGCTATGTAGCACCTCCACGCTCTGTCACATGGCCATGTACTGGATAGCTGAAGGGAAGTGGAGCATGTCAGAAAACTCAGATATCAGGAAACTCAGATACCAGGAAAGTCTCAGTGGAGAAACCCTGCTTTGGGCCATTTGCTTACCTATTTTTCTGTTGCCCTGAATGTAAGGAAAGTCTTTGGCTCAGGCCACCCCTTTGTGAAGCCTGAAGAAAACAGTATTCAAATGGAAATGAGTGGGCATCACCTGTGGCTCTTCGCTTAATTGCTTTGGAAATGGATGTGTTGAATCAGCCTCTTGGCGCTCGGTGAAGCTGGGGCTTAGATTGTCAGCTCCTGATGGATCTAAAGAAATATCCCATGTGTGCATCCATAAACAAAATTCAAAAAGATCAGTCATTGTGGATGAAGTCTCTCACCTTCCTCTGTTAGGTTCCTGACCTCCATCAAGTGTGATTATTGACCCTTGAGTAAAATGAGTTTTTCAAAGCCCTGCAGATGTGCTAGTGTTGTCTCATGACTACAAACCACATAAGAATCTATACCTGACAGTCAGTAGGCCTCAAATAGTAGAAGCAGAGCAGTATTAATGGCAGGCCTATTTGATCACTCCTGGTTGACAGGAAGAGTGTGCAGGCCACACTTACTTTAGGCAAATGAGGGGCAAAGAAGCTTATATTGGACACTGTCTTGAGCTGCGCCACTTATGGAAACCTCTAGCCAGAAGTTATGATGAATATCTATATGGAAGAAAATGAGGGCCATGTGGGAGTGTTTTGGTTATAATTGTGGTCATTTTTGTGGCAGTTGGAAGAGATGACTGGGTCCACCAGGGCTTCACTCTTGGGTGATTCCCCTTATAGACTGAGTTCTGGAACTGACCTCAGAGTAGTATTGCCATGAATTGAGTTGGGATTTTAGGAGGCCACGCATGAGATTCACCCTTGGAATCTGAAATCTAGTCCCAGGTTGGTTTTCCACAGAGCACTGTGAATCTCAGCCAGGATATCACATGATTTTATTATGAAAAACATGGAAGCCATATTTGAGAGTCAAAACACACATGGACCTCACATTGTACAGTTCAATGGGCCTGGCTTCATGTGACCTTTTGGCCACTCTTTGGGAAGCCTTTCCTGTGAGTGTTGTCCAGAGATTTCATTGAAATGAACTTCCTCACCATTTAGTGGTTCCTGAATGAATTGAAACCCACAGTGCCTCCAACTTCATCCTTGAAAAATGGCTAGATGAATACCATCAAATTTTTGAAATTCCCATGACCAGGTGGCACTGGAGAAACTTTGGATGTCCTGTTGCTGATCATGAGTATACAATACAGTGCCTTGATTGACTGGGTTTCATGAAAATGTTGAAGAACAGTGATGCCAGTATGTTGGAGCCTCCTGAGTAGTGGGCCTAGAGTAGTGGTGTGCAGGTGTGTGATAAAACATCTGTGGTGGAGTCATGTGGACCTTCCATTGGCTTCCAAATAGCTTGTGACTGACATAGTGTAGCCAGCAGACCCTTATATGTAAATGCATCCTGTTATATGGAGAGTTTTCAGGGCAATGTTCAGAATCAGGTTGCTATGGTCAAGGGGCCAAGCTATGTGGGATAAAGGCCTGGTTGGTGCATTCTCTTGCAGACCCTGACACACCACACGTGACAGAACTCCCTCTAGCACTTTGTCCCAGTTGAAATCATTGTATTTCACGAAGCAAATACCAAACTCCCAGTACAGCAGCAAGAAACACCACGAAAATTGGAGGATGATCAAATCGTTTCACAGTCCTCACAGGGAGACACATAGCCCCCAGTGGCCACAGTTTACCTACAAAGAGAGAATTCAACACTGCTGTCTCATGTTCATTGGAAAATAAGAAACAAGATCCTTCACGTCACATAGATGCAGATCCAGCTTTAATTGTCTCACCACAAATGAAGATTAAGCTCCTGACAACAACATATATTTCAAGTGCCCAACCTCAGAGGCAGTTTCTCAAGAAGTCTTTAGGCCAGCAAAGCTCCATTTTTGTGGAGGGTTTACCCTGTCCATTACTTTTGTAAACTCCTCTACCACCTCCAAGTTTGTGAACAACTGAGCATATTGCATTCCATATATATATGCACAGATTTTCGAACTCTTCTCTTGTAATTGTGTCTTACTTGGGGCAAAGGTAATGTCAAGGCATTGTTCTGGATAAGAGTGGGAAGATTTTTCAAAGCACATAATTACATACACATTGGATACCTTTTCCAATTTTCCATTGGAAATACTGAATCCCTGACACTAACCCTTAGCCTACTAGACTCTGACTACTTATCCTAATATGATGGAGAATAATAATCCAAACAGAATAGAAATACAAGCAGTTCAGAGGAGGCATGGTGTATAGTTGAATTTGCCTTTTGCATTATGTAGTGTAGGAGTTATAAATCTAGTCAACTTTTGTAGAAATTGTTCTCCATGTGTTTTTAAAGTTAACAAATATGTGAATTCCTGTCTCCCTTTCTCTGTAGCCTATTTGCACATGTATTTTTATATGCACATATAGAATCCTACAAGGTACAACACGTACATTCTTGTGAGGTGGTTGACTTGGCAGATACACATTGTGAGAAGAGATCACTTCTCCTAAATGCTGTTGGAAGTTAAAATTCGAACTCTGTGTGAGCTTCCTAGTTTAACAACATTATACATAAATCCATGTTCAGTAAAATGAATATTTTTGAATCTGTGGATGATATATATTTCATGGTGAATTTCAATTGGCATATATATTGCTAATTTTTAATGTCTGTGTGCATGTGTGTGTGTATGTGTGTGTGTGTGTGTGTGTGTATATATATATATATATATATATATATATATATATATATATATATATATATATATATATATATATATATACACACAAACTTTCCAGATTTTTCAAAATATGAAATACATGTGTCTTTTTATACATTTCCTAAATTCATCTAAATTCATTCATATTCATATATGTGAATTTATAATCAACTTTTCACAAGATTATCGTCAGAAATATTCATCCACCTGAAATATGTATTTGTTTCCTAGTACTGAAAACTATCTTCAGTGAATGGTGCCTACAAATCCTAAAATTAATACAGTAACTGACCCAGGTTAACATCAATGCAAATTGATTCCTATGGGACATGATGTGTATTTTGACGTTCATTTTTATTCAAAACTGGTACATTACTATTTCTTCAGTTTATGCACATAATAGGATATATATTTCATCCACAAGTTCGCTAATTTAGAGGCATTTGTTTCACTTTCAATCACTTCCTGCTTCAGAACACATGTATTTTTTCATGGTTCTTGACTGGTCTTTTCATGAGACTTCTTTCGAAACACATTATTTTTGATTTCCATAATCACTTTTGAAGAAAAACTCACACACCTTTCATGATAAACCATAACCTTAATTTTACTATTAGATGTATAACTAGTTGGAATGAATGTATGTATATCAATATAAGATTTCTTATATATTTTAAGATATGAATCCAATGCATTATTTAAAGTGGACCAGTTATATTATTTATTAACAGTATGGTCTATTCATGCATTAGCTCTATATTCATAGACACAAGGTACACCTCTTTGTACCCCCAATACTAACTTATTAATCTTCAAAATATTGCTCCCAGAAATGATGGAAAAATTACTCATGTCACCTGATCTACATATACATTTTATCACAGTAATATTCTGCAGACAAAATGCAAGGTTCACACTTATTATTGTACCAAAGCCTAAATTGAAAATGAACATGGATTACTAAACACAGCCATGTCCAGGTTGCCTAATGCTCTCAAATATCAATCCAATTAGTGACTACATATTGGTTTCTTCCTAAGATCATATATTCAAATTCAACCCTGTTGAAAATGTCTAATCCTATCACCCACTTTATATTTTGCCTTATTTCATAATATCTCTATTGATATCTCTTTTCCTACATATTTTCTCCGGTTCACTATTGTGACTGACTCTTCACGTGGGCTAACATTTACATTCACACTCTAAACAAAATCCTATTGATAAAGAATATTTTTTTTCCAAAACCTATACTCATTCTTCTTCCTAAACCTAACAACTATCTTCCTAATCCTACCGACTATCCCTTTTTGACTGAATGTTCTTTTCTACACCCAATCATCAAAGTAAACACTGGGCGAGCTTCGGAGGAAGAGACCACCAAAAGACTATCTCATGCAACAGCAAAGGGTTTATAGGGGGTCAGCATGCAGGGGATCGGAGCTCACTTGAATAGAGCAGAGAGCCCTGAGAAGAGCTTAAGCAGACCTTATATACTTTCTTTGGGGAGGGCAGGGAGTGAAGTTTATTGATGGGTGAGGGAGAGTGGGCGGTTTGCATTCAACCGGGTGAGGGAGTACATTCTGCAGTTTGGCATTTGGGGACAGGACATTCTGGGAACAAGATTAGCAAACAGTTCTCAAGATTTCAACAGTGTTTTGTTAAGCATACAGAAAAAAAGTGACAAGTACCTATTTTATTAATCTTTCATTCCCCACTTCTTCTTCTAGCTACTTTTAATCATAAAAGTGATCATTGTGGGGTGTCACATTCTATGTCTGCTAGTGGGGTATTACCATGAGTTTAACTTGTCCAATTTGAGCTTAGAGAAAAGAAATTACACGGTTGAGCAAACAGGGTTTTATAGTTAGCAATAATATGGAGATTATTATCGGACAGGCCAGGGTTGATAAAAAAGTAGTCAAACAGGGGGACTATGTGAACCAAGACTCAAACCACTTTTTTTGGTCCTCTCACTCTCTCATTGACACTCTTCATGGTGTCTTTTTAATTTAATCATATTTTTTTTTACAACTCCATTATGCTCGGAATAAACACAACATTCTTCCCAGGAAGTGACAAATACCTATTTTATTAACCTTTCACTTCCGACTATCCCTTTTTGACTGGATGTTCTCTTCGACATTCAATCATCCAAGGTACAAGGTCCTATGCCATTGTATATTGATTAATCTGACAAATCTGTGCAGAACCTAATTCAAATCTAAGTATTCCAATCAAGGGCAAAATGCTCTTTTGGGCTTCAAATCTTACCTAGACTTCTGTTTTCATACATATATTTCACCTATATATTCTCATACATATCGCAGGTTCCCAATACCATTATTCATCCAGCAGAATTATTCCTAACCCAAATCACACATGTTATTAACCCTAACCATACACTGTTCCCTCAATCTAACATTACAGAACAGCAGGGACAGAGTTGGTCTTACAATACAGGAATGTAGTGGATCTTCCACCTGCTGAAAACCTCAAAGGTCCATGCAGAAATGATCCCTGGAGAACATGTAGGCAACTATGAAGAACGTGAGAGAGCAATAGTCATTTTCCATGGAAAACAACCTGGTAAGGATGAAGGGTTGTGTCTCATTCACCCTCTCTCCTTAATGTAGAAAAGATGGACCAACAAAGGCCTTTGTGGAGAGCTGTTCCCGGGTTCCTATGGTTGAGATACCAATCTAACTTGTGAAAGTGTCAGAGGAAGTATGGAAGCAACTGTTCGGAAAAAGTGGTTGCTAAGGCAGTGACGTCATTCAGTTTCTGAAGGAAGTGACCTCACCTCACTTCCTTGGTGATGGAACTCTCTGAACTTGGGATCCAGGAAGCCAGGCATCCAGAACCAGTCCCAGTCCCAGTACAGTGGGATCACTTGTTTGGATTTACCAAGGACAGAGTAAGTCTTTTTTGGTACCTACTGATATGAGGATGGCCAAATGCCAGGAAATTTTGAAGACTGGCCTTTCCAGAGAAAGCAAGAAGTGGCTCACCGCGGGCCCCTGATATTTCACAGAGTTGGCCATGGAGACCAGATCTGAGACAGGACAGGCCATTTCTGGGGAACATAGTATGGCCTACCAGTCAGAGGACACTCTGGATAGTCACAGACTTACTTTGGGGAAGGAGGTGCCTTTTTCAGTGTGGGTGTGAGTTTGTGGTTTTGTCTTATGTTCTGAGAATAGGTAGGAAAGGCGGCTTGCTTGGTTTGGAGTGGAATGTTTCTAGAAAGTCTTTTGACAAGGCGAGTGTTTCTATGTCTGTGTATCCCACTGTGTCCGTGGTTGTAGACATTAGAAAAGAGAATGCATCAATGGATGTGTCCTGTCTAGTAGAAAGCTTCCCAGCATTCATCCTACCCATTTTAGGAATGGACTGCAGGTTGCCTTATCGATGGACAACATGTACTGTCTTCCTAAGTTCCTGTTTTCTTCCTGAATTCTGGCCACTCTCCACAATAGGCTCATGGTTTTGTGTCCAAAATATGTACCACCTCCAAACTCTGTGACGTGGCCATGTAATCCATAGCTGAAGGGAATGGCAAGCATCTCAGAAAACTCAGATATCAGTGTGACCAGGAAAGTCTCAGTAGAGAAACCCTGCTTTGGGCCTTTTGCTTACCTATTGTTCTGTTGCCCTGAATGTCAGGAAGGTCTTTGCCTCAGGCCACCCTTTGTGAAGCCTGAAGAAAACAGTTTTAAAATGGAAAGGAATGGGCATCACCAGTGGCTCTTTGCTTAATTACTTTGGAAAGGGATGTGTCTGAATCAGCCTCTTGGCCCTGTGTGAGGCTGTGGCTTAGATCATCAGCATCGGATGGGTCTAAAGAAAGAACCAATGTGTGCATCCAAAACCAAAATGGCAAAAAATCAGTCATTGTGGGTGAAGTCTCTTGCCTTCCTGTGTTTGGTTCTTGACCTCCATCAAGGGAGTATTGGGATTTTTTGTGTCAAATGAGTTCTTCCAATCCCTGCAAAGGTGCTTGGGTTTAATAATGACTCCAAATCACATACTCTACCTGATAGTCAGTAGGCCTCAAATTGGAGAAGTAGAGCAGTATTAATGGCAGAACTATGTGATCAATCCTGGTTCACAGGAAGGGTGTCCAGGCCACCCTGAATTTAGGTAAATGAGGAGAAGGGAGCTTATTATGGACACTCTATTGGGCTGTGCCATTTAAGGAAACCTCCAGCCAGAGATTATGATGAGTGACTATATGGAAGTAGATGAGGGCCATGTGGGATTTTTTTGATTTTAATTGTGGTAACTTGTGTGGCTTTTGGAAGAGATGACTGTGTTCACCTGGGCTTTAACACTGGCGTGATTCTCCTAGAAGACTGAGTTCTGTAACCGACTTCAGAGTAGTAATTGCTTTGGAAATGGATATGTTTTAATCAGCCTCTTGGCCCTGTTTGAGGCTGTGGCTTAGATTATCAGCACCAGATGGATCTAAAGAAAGATCCCTTGTGTGCATCCAAAACCAAAATGGCCAAAAGAGCAGTAATTGTCTATGAACTCTCTCGCCTTCCTCTGTAAGGTTCTGAAAGAATAAAAGAAATTGAAATTGAAATGTAAAGAACCAGGTTTTGTAAAGTTTCCAAGCTGCACTCAGCACCTGAAATTTCTGTGGCAGTTAAGACAATTCCCGGATTTGCACATTAGATGTGTGTTGAAATCTTCCCTGAGGACCTAGTTACTTAACAGCCCCTTCCCAGAAACCATGCAGCTCACCACGTATACATCACAGTGCATCCAACAATCAATTTAAATGTATACCCCTTCTTACGGCTGACCAATCACCCCCTGCCCAACCTGTTCCCGCCAATGAATGTGCTAATCATGTTTTAGAGTTGTTAATTGATTTTCCCGCGGTATATGATGATTTGCTAAAGAGGCTATGATGTATGTAAAGTCCCTGCCCTCTCTAAAGAATGTATATAAACTCCACTCAAGTGGTTCTCGGGGCTCTTTGTTCTTTGTTCCTCTGAAGTGAGCCCTGAGCTCCAGCATGCTATACCCCCAATAAACCCTTTGGTGTTGCATGAGAAAGCCTGTTGGTGGTCTTTTCCTCCGATGTTCGCCCCACCTTTTCATCTGGAGGTCCCAGGTGAGATATCCGGAGCAGCGGATGAAAGACCCCAAGGGACTCCTCTCGGGGAAAGAAAGGCGCCTCTTTCTGGTTTCGGGTTTCAGGTTAGGGCTTGGCAAAGTGGCTGTCGGTGAAGAGCATTAGCTCTCTCTGACAGTGGGTGGCAGACGTGTCACAGAGCTACTGGCCACGTCCCTGGGGGACACTCCAGAGGACGAGGGAAATCAAGGAATATTAGTTTCCTCAACTCGGTTATATTTTGCTTCAGGATTCGGTTTGCCAGCCCATCAGGTTTTGCTGGCTACACAGTTTTGTTCATTGTCCCGAACTCATGTTGAGTTTACTGTCTGTCTTTATTGTCTAACCCATCAGGTTTTGCCAGTTACTGAGTTCTAATATTTGTCTTGGACCCATGTTAAACGTTTACTGTTTGTCTTTGTTTGTGTTGCGTTTGTGTCTTCACTGTCTCTTTTTGAGTAACTCCCATTATGGGACAAAGCACTTTCACGCTTCTGTCCCTGACCCTTGATCATTGGACTGATGTCCGCTCAAGGGCCAAGAATCATTATTTTTCAGTTAAATGTCAGACCTGGCAGACTCTCTGTGCTTCAGAATTGCCCATCCTCAAAGTCGGGTGGCCCCCAGAAGGATCCTTCTACTTCAATCTAATCCAAAAAGTCAGAGATATTGTCTTTCAGCCGGGACCACGTGGCCACCCAGATCAACAGCCATATACCCCTTCCCCAGGATCCTATCATTCAAACCTTCCGTTCCCTCCCCATCTTCCCCCCATTCTTCCTGAGTCACAAGACTGGACAATCCTCCCCCTCCTTATCCTCTGCCCTCGCTCCCCAACCCCCAACACATTCCAGATGATTCTCCCGCCACTGACTCAGCCTCTCCGCCACTAGAGGCAATTGGGCCAGACCCAAGCCCTCCAAGGGACTTCTCCGCAGCAGCAGCAGCCCCTCCTTTTCTGGTGGAAGCTGGGCCACCTAAAGAAACCCGCCAGCTACGGAAAATAGAAAACTCAGAAGCCACTGTGATGCTCCCTCTTCATCCTTATGGGCCCATGAACCGACCAAACTGGGATCCCAACACCTTTGAAGGTTGGTAGCATCTTTCCACTTATCACAGGGCTCTAATGGCGGGGCTCCGAGTGGCCGCCAGAGGGCCGACTAATTTGGCCATGGTAAGAGAGATAATCCAAGGTCCTAATGAGTCTCCCTCTATGATTCTGGAGAGAATTATGGAAGCATATAGGAAATATACTTCTTTTGATCCTCAGGCAGAGGACGAAAAAACATGTGTTGCAATGGCCTTTATCCAGTTTTGATTCTGACTCCTTAATGTGTTCGACTACATGATTGGTTGCCTTAGGTGGCGTAATCAGGGTGCGGCCAACAGTCATCCACCCTGTGGGTCTTGCTGAGGTTGTCCGAGCATAGAGAGCAAACTCAACATAGCCCCATCGTTTGGCCTTGGGGTCAGGTATATCTGAAGTATACGATCCATTGTTATCGGATGAAGAGCCTTTATGCCACTTTAGGTAACTAGAAGTCAACCCTTCAGAGTAGCCAAGTGAGTGGTAAGAACAGCTACCACGTTCATCATGGAACCTGCATGACCAATAGGGACACCCATTATATATCTCAGGCCACCAATGACAATAGTCTTTGGTTTGATTAAAAAGGAAGCAAATGAAAGGCCAGTTCCAGCTACCAGGGACGAAGGTCCTTGAAGGTGACAATTTTAGGGAAATAGAGGTGCAGTTGTGGATGAAGCAAGTAGTTGCATCCACTGCGCGGACCTTCTGCATGCCATGTTCTGAGTATCGTTCCCGAAGAGTGAATAAATACATGGTAGGTTAGGAGGGTAAAGACAAGTCCCAACAGAGCACAGAAAAAAAGCAGAGCACAAAAAACAAGCAGTTAGAGAAGACTAGGGTGTTGGGAGAGCTCATTGTGCCTTCTTTAAGAGGAATTGGGCTGCAGGGAACACCATGTGAGCCGCAACTTAAATGGATGAGATGGGTGTGGAAAGCAGGATTAAAGGGGAGCTTCAGGAGGTGATTCTTGGAGTTCCTCTGGCATGGTCCTATCGTCAGCAGGTGGGGCCTCCTGGTGATATGGTTTCAACCTAGAAATGGGAATCCAGGGAGTGAGACAGTTGTCTGGTAAGGAGAGTTTGGCGGCGGTGGGGGTACAGAGAATGAAAGGATAGTTGCTTTCCCATTTTGGTGCAAGAGTCCCTTTCTCCTCTGGGGTATTATAATAGACTAGACTCCCAGGTGTTAAGGGAGGAGTGTTTGGAGTGGAGACTGGGTCCGGAAGAAGCCAGTTCTGACATTTCCAGTGTTCAGAGCGGAGATGAAACAAGAGAGGCAAAGACAAATCTCGGGTGAGAGGTCCTTGTGAAGTGACCAACCCAGAGGGTATAAGAGGTCTTCCATACATTATCTCAAAGGGAGACAGTAAAGATGGTTTCTTAGGGAGAGCTCTGATTCGAAGCAAAGGAAAGGGAAGGATTTTGACCCAGTCTAAGTTTAATTCCATTGTCAATTTGGTAAGGACTTCCTTCAGAGTATGATTTACCCTTTCCACTTTCCCTGAAGCCTGGGGGTAATATGGACAGTGCAAATGCCACTTGAAGGAGAGGGCTTGAGAGACCTTTTGTGTGATCCTAGAAATAATCTCAGGGCCATTGTCATATTGTAGGGAAGTGGGCATACAAAACCTAGGGATGATGTCTGTCAGTTAGATTGAAGCTACAGTGGAAGCCTTTTTATTGGAAGTGGGAAATGCCTCAACCCAAACAGAGAAAGTGTCCACAAAGACAAGGAGGTATTTAGTGTGCCATACTGTGGGCATGTTGGTGAAGTCTACTTGCCAGTCAGCAATGGGAATGTGTCCCTGGGCTTGGTGGAAAGGGAAAGGTTTGGGCCTTAAAGGAATATGAGGTTTGGTCCGCTGACAGATCTGACAATTAGAGGCTATATTCTCTATCATGGCTATGTCAGAAGGGTTGAGGGAGAAGAAGCTCTGTAAAAAAAGGGTCAAAGACTGAGAATTGGAATGGTGTAGAGTATGAAGGAACTTGAAAAGATCCTTGTTCTTACTGGAAGAAGTAGGGGCTTCAGATGAGCTGTCTAAAGTGGCCATAATATGTACCCCATAGGGGCCATAATTGGAAGTGGTAGCACGCATTCGTGGCGCCTGGTCAGCTTTGGCATTGCCCTCAGTGATAAGAGAGCCATCCTTCTGATGGGACCTACAATGGACAACTCCCAACTGGGTGGGTAAGTGGGAGGCCTCCATCAGATTGGTTATAAGAGCCGAATTAGTGATCGCATTACCTTTGGTGGTAAGTAGGCGTCGCTCCCTTCATATTGAAGCATGGGATAATAAGATCTGGAAGACATATTTTGAATCAGTATAGAGGGTGAGGGATTTGCCTTGTGCTAGAAGGCAGGCACGAGTGGCTGCTATAAGTTCAATCTGCTGGTTGGTAGTTCCTGAAGGCAAAGCTTTGGCGTCTATAATCTCAGTGGCTGAAACTACAGCATATCCAGAGTAATGAGTGCCGTTCTGCCTAAAGGAACTGCTGTCAGTAAACCAGATAAGGTCAGGCTTGGTGAGTGGTTCCTCAGAAATGGAAGAATGACAGGGGAGGAAATCTTCTAAGGTTTCCAAGCAATTATGAGTTGGTGTGTTAGACGTGGGAGTCATTGGGAGCAGTGAGGGAAGGATCAGTGCGGAGCAGGGGAGGAAAGTAATATTAGGGTTTTCCAGAAAGGAAGTGAGGAGCGACAGAACCCTGGATGGAGGAAGGGTTTGAAGGCCCTTATAAGCTGAAAGATCTTTCAAGTGATGTGGGGAGTGGATAGTTCAAGGTGCCCCAAAACTCAGCTTAGAGGCTTCTTTGTGTAAAATTTGTCCAGCAACCAGAGCTCTTAAGCAAGGGGCTCACCCACGGATGGTAGAGTCTAGTTTCTTGGAAAATATGCCACAGGTGCAAATGTAGGCCCATAGTTTCGACCTAAGACCCTAAGTGCTTGCCCCCCTTTTTCATGGACATATAGATGAAATGGTCTTGAAAGATCAGGAAGGTGAAGGGCAGGTGCCTTTAAGAGGAGTTGCTGAAACCTGCGGAAGTGGTAGATGGGGGAGGAGACAAGAGATTCACTAGGGGGTCCATTTGCTTGGTCATACAGGGGTTTGGATAGAAGAGAATAATTTGGGATCCAGGCCCTAAAATAACCTGCTAATCCTAGGAATGATAGTATTTTGGCTTTCATATGGGGCACTGGAAGATCAGAGAGGAGTTGCCTCCTATCCAGTGTTATTTCCTTTTTCCCGGGTCTAAGGCAAAAACCAAGAGAGGTGACAGAAGAATGGGAAACCTGGGCCTTGTGGGGAGACTCCCTATATCCCTTGTCTGCTAGGAAATTAAGAAGCTGAGCGGTGTGGGATTGAGAGTGTTCCCAGAGGGACTACATAGAAGAAGGTCATTGACATATGGAAGGAGAATAGTGTCAGGACAGGTCGGGTGAAAGGATGTGAGGTCCTGGGCAAGAACTTGGCCAAAGAGATGGGGGCTATCCCTGAATCCCTGTGGGAGGACAGTCCAGGAAAGCTGATGAGAATGGTGGATGTGAGAGTCAGTCCATGTAAAAGCAAAGATATTCTGAGATTCTGAGAACAAGGGAATAGAAAAGAATGCATCTTTTAAACCTAGGACCGAGAAGTGGGTAGTAGTGGCAGGGATCTGAGAGAGGAGGGTGTAAGGGTTGGGCACTAGTGGGTGGATGGGGACCACAGAGGAGTTGACAAGGAGAAGGTCTTGAACCAGCCTGTAGGACACTTTAGGTTTCTTAAGTGCCAGAATGGGGGTGTTGAAAGGAGAGTGTGTAGGCCTAAGATACCCCTTTCGTAATAAATCCTGGATGATGGGTTCTAATTCGAGGAGGGCTGTGGTTGTGAGTGGATATTGTGATTGACTAATATATCTTGAAGGGTCCCGTAAGACAATATGAATAGGACTGCATTTAGCCATAAGGGGTGTAGTTGTGTCCCAAACCTCAGGCTTAACTGGTTTAGAGAGTCATGGGAGAGTGCATTAAGGAGGTGTATCTGCCCCTAGGAACATCATGAGGAAATGAGAGGTAGGAGAGGTGTGGGGTGATATGCGAATGCTGACTTTTAATAGTGAGAGTATGTCCCTTCCCAGAAGGGGAATGGGGCAATGGCTCATAACGAGAAAGAAGTGAGTGAAGGACAAAAGGGATCCCTGCATATAACATGATGGGGGGGTTTGAGGGAAAATCTGTTTACCTCCTACCCTGACAATAGGAGTTTTTGAGGGTGTGGTAGAACCCCATACTCCCTTAAGACAGAAAAAGTGGCACCAGTATCCAAGAGGAAGGTAATGAAGCATCCATCCACCAGGAAGGTAAACCTAGGCTCTTGATTCTTGATGGTAATAGTCTGGAGGGAAAGCCCAGGGATCCGTCAATCCTCCGCTGCTAAGCCCAAGAAAGGCTGTGGTTGCCTGGCGGCTGACCAACCTCCCTTTCGGGTTGTTGGGCAGTCTGCCCCCCAGTGTCCCCTTTGATGGCATTTTGGGCAGGGGTTGTAGGGTGTCCTCAGTGAAGGACAATCCCTGGCCCAATGTCCCTCCTTACCACATTTGAAGCAAGCTCCCGGGGGTGTCATATTGGGATGGCGTGGTGATGGCATTCTCTGAATGACCTGGGCCAACATTTGGAACTTGGCATTTTCAGCCCTCTGCCTACGGCATTCACTTTCATCCTCTCTATCATAAAAAACCTTGAAAGCGACAGCGAGGATTTTAGTCTAAGGAGTAGCAGGGCCCTGTTCAAGCTTTTTAAGCTTGGCTTTAATGTCAGGGTAGCTTTGGGCCAGAACATATTTCATTAAGACATGACGGCCATCAGGGGTTTCTGGGTTGAGGTTTGTGTACTGTTAAAGGGCCTTGGTTAGTCTATCCAGGAATTCTGAAGGTGTTTCCTCCTTCCTTTGAATGACCTCCTGCACCTTTTTAAAGTTAACAGCCTTGCGGATGGCCTTTTTCAGGCCCGCCAAGAGGCAGGATGTAAAAAGGTCACTAGACTGTAAGCCTTCAGGGGTGTTGTAATCCCATAGGGGATCCTGCTCTGGGACAGCATGAGGGCCTGTGGGGTGGTTAGGATTGGTCCTATGATTTTCATCAGCATGGGCTTGGGCTAGCTCCCAGACCCATTGACTTTCCTCAGAGAGAAGTGTATTGGCCAAGAGCATGTAGATGTCATGATGAGTGAGACTATATGCTTGCAGGACCCATTGAAACTCCCGAATGTAAGTGGTGGGGTCAGTGGTGAATGAGCCTAACTTCCTCTCTAGCTGAGTAATGTCCGACATGGAGAAGGGCACTTGGACTCTGATGACACCCTCGGGACCAGCTACCTCACAAAGGGGTGCGATTGTCTTGGGGGTGGGAAGGAGTCCCTTAGACCTGGTAACAGGAGGACTGAAAGAGGCAGGAGGCAGACAGGAAGGAGAGGGAGGGGCAGGGAGTGTCTCTTTGGAAGAGGAGGAGGTGGAGCAGGCAGAAGAGGGCGGAGGGGAGGAGGATGAAATGGAAGGCTGAGGATCCCTGGAATCAGGCAGAGGAAGAGGAGGGTATAGTGGGAGAGAAGGGGCAGATAGGACTGGGGGATAAGGTGGGGGTTCATCTGCTGGGTTGAATGAGGAAGAATCTGTGAAGTCAGGAGTAGACGTAGGGGAAGAGAAGGGTTTGCAAACAAGGAGGACCTGAGAGGGAGGGCAGGAGGAGCAGCGACAGGGTGCTGTGTGAGAAGGCTAAAACCTTAAATGCAGGGAATCTCACTCCACTTTTTCAGATGCTGGCAGTAGTTAAAAAGGTCGCAGATGAAGTTTGGATGTAAGGAGCCTTCTGGAGGCCAATGATTGCCATTATCCAGTGGATATGTAGGCCAATCTTGGGTACAGAATTTGATTAGAAGTTTGGGCTTGATGTCTGGTGTGAGGGAGAGTGTGGCCAGATTTTTTAGTAGACATTTGAGAGGTGAGGCTTCAGGTACAGATGAAGAGGTGCCCATAGTCACAGGGAGAGAAGGAAGACAGACAGACAGAGAGAGAAAGAGAGAGAGAGAGAGAGAGAGAGAGAGAGAGAGAGAGAGAGAGAGAGAGAATAAGAGTAAGGGAGAGAGACAAAGAGAAAACCCGGGCTGGAACGGCTTTCAGGAAGCTCAGGGCGAACGGGGGTCAGGTGGGCGTCCCCAAAATGACCAGCCGTCATGAGGAAATACAGAGGGCACTACCTGGGCGTCACCAGTGAAGTGCGATCTGTGAGACCCAATGGGTTCGGAGCCACGGGCAACCTGACGTCAGGAAAGTTTTTGAACGCAGCGGAAAAAGTCAGTAATGAAAACAGAACTCCGGTTCCGGCAGAATGTAGTTCCAGGACGGGAGTTCAGTTTTCCCCGAGCAGAGAGGCAGCTTCAGCCAGACACAGCAGCCCCGCAGCAAACAGCAACTCTAGCCAGCAGCGGCAGCGGCAGCAGAGGAGAAAAAACCACAGAGCCTCTTGTGTAAACTCAGAAGCCTCACGCCCCAAAGGAAAACGGATCACCAGAGGGTCCACTGCGACCAGTAAAGGTCTTAGTGGCAGGAATTTCCTGCCCCCTACAGGGCGTCGAGAGTGGGCCGGAAGATCAAGGTCACAAAACCAGTGGTAGCCCGAAGGGAGTTGCAGAGCCAGGGTCAGGGGAGGCTTACATATATCAGATCTGTGGTGGGTGCAGGAAGCTGGCTGTCTCCGGGGGAGCAGGGGACGGGGCTCTTGTTAGAAAGAGCTCACCCATATCCTCACATGGGGCACCAGAATGAAAGAACTTCCCACGCAAAGGCACTTCGCTGGGAGAATTCCAATTTTATTGCAAAAAGCTGTGTGCTTATATAGAACTAAGGGGAAGATGGAAGGGCTTAGATAAATGGCAGGCAAACCGTTTATTGGTTAGTTCTTTCAGATATCAGCTCTGGAGCCCAGGAATTAGTTCTTATTGGGGCTAAGGTTCCCCACCAGCGAGATTTCAAATTGGCGCCAGCGGGAGAGTTCACACGGGTGGGAACATTTGGCACCACTGTAGAAAAAAGAAGGTAGGAAGAAGAAGTCCTTAGGCACCATGTTGGGGTTTTTCTCTGGGGTATGGCTGCCGTTTATACTTTTCCCAACAATGAGTATACCAGACAGTGCCTTGATTGACTGGTTTTCATGAAAATGGTGTTTAACAGAGATGCCAGAAAGTTGGATCCTGCTGAGTAGTGGGCCTAGAGCAATGGTGGGCAGGTGTGTGATAAAACATCTGTGGTGGGGCCATGTAGATCTTTCATTGGATTCCAAATGGCTTGTGACTGACATGGTGAAGCCAGCAGACCCTTATATGTAAAGGCACCTTGTTACATAGAGAGGTTTCAGGACATTGTTCAGAATCAGGTTGCTATGGTCAAGGGGGCAAGCTATGTGGGATAGAGGCCTGGTTCTTGTATTCTCCTGCAGACCCTGACCCACCACACGTGACAGAAATCCCTCCTGCACTGTGTCCCCGTTGAACTCCTTGTATTTCATGAAGCAAATACCAAACTCCCAGTGCAGCAGCAAGAAACACCATGAAAATAGAGGATGACTATATGGATTCAACGTCCACACAGGGAGACATTCAGCCCCCAGGGGCCACAGTTTACCTACAATGGAAAATTCAGCACTGCTATCTCATGTTCATTGGAAAATAAGAAACCATGTCCTCCAGGTCACATTGATGCAGACCCAGCTTTTATGGTCTCACTAGAAAGGAAGCTAAAGCTCCTGACAACAACATATATTTGAAGTGCCCAACCTCACAGGCAGTTTCTCAAGAAGTCTCTAGGCCAGCAGACCTTCAAGTTTTTGGAGGGTTTACCCTGTCCCTTACTTTTGGAAACTCCTCTACCACTTCCAAGGTTGTGAACTTCTGATCATATTCCATTCTAGATATGTATTCACGGATTTTCTAACTTTTCTCCTCTGATTGTGTCATACTTGGGCCGTAGGTGTTGTCAAGGCATTGTTCTGGATGAGAGTGGGAAGATTTTGGTGTAGCACATATTTACATACACATTGGATTCATTTTTCAATTTTCCATTCAAAATACCGAATCCCTGACACTAACACATACCCTACTAGACTCTGACTACTAATCCTAATATGATGGAGAAAAATAACCCAAACAGAATAGAAATACAAGCGGTTGAGAGGAGGCATGGCGTATAGTTGGTCTTGCCTTTTGCATGATATAGGGTAAGAGTTATAAATCTTGTTAATTTTTTGTTGAAATGGTTCTCCATGTGTTTTTAAAGTTAACACATATGTGAATTTCTGTCTCCCTTTTTCTGTAGCCAATTCAGCACATGTATTTTTATATGCACATATAAAATCCTACCTGGTATCACATGTACATTTTTGTGAGGTGGCTAACTTGGGAGATACAAAGTATGAGAAGAGATGACTCCTCCTAAATGTTTTTGGAACTGAAAATTCAAACTATGAGTGAGCTTCTTAGTTGAAAAACATTATACATAAATCCATGTTCAGTAAAATTAATATTTTTGGATCTGTGAATGATATATATTTCATGATGAATTTTGATTGGCATATATATTGCTACTTTCTAATGTATCTGTGTGATATATATATTTTCAAAATATGAAATATATGTGTCTTATTATACACTCCCTAAATAATTCACTCATGTTCATGTATGTGCTTTTATAATCAACTTTTCATAAGATTGTTTTTAGAAATATTCATCCACCTGAAATACATATTTATTTCCTAGTACTGAAAACTCACTTCAGTGAATGGTGCAAACAAAGCCTTATATTTCTACAGTAACTGACCCAATTTAACATCAATGAAAGTAGATTTCTATGGGACATGATGTGTATTTTGATGTTCATTTTAATTCAACACTGGTACATTACTATTTCTTCAGTTTTTATACATCGTAGAATATACATTTCATCCACAAGTTCACAAATTGAAAGACATTTGTAACACATTCAATCACTTCCTGCTTCAGAACACATGTATTCCTCCTTATTTTTGACTGGTTATTTCATGAGACTTCTTTCCAAACACATTATTTTCGATTTCCATAATCAATTTTGAAGCAAAACTCACACACATTTTATGATAAACTACAACCCTAATATTACCATTAGATATATAACTGGTTGGAATGAATGTATGTATATCAATATAAGATTTCCTGTGTATTTTGGGAAATCAATTTATTCCAATTTCTAAATTTGGAAACAGTTATATTATTTATTCACAGTATGGTCTATTTATGCATTCTCTCTATATTCATACACACATGGTACACCTATTTGTGCCCCCAATACTAATTTATATCTCTTCAAAATATTGCTCTCAGAAATGGTGCAACAAATACTCATGTCACCTGATCTACATATACATTTTATCACAGTAATATTCTGGCCACAAAATGCAAAGTCACCCTTACGACTGTACCAAAGCCTAAATGGAATATGAGTATGGATTATGAAAATCACCCATGTCCAGGTTGCCTAATGCTCTCAAATGTCAATCCTATTGGTGACTACATATTTGTTTCTTCCTAAGATTATTTATTCAAACTCAAGCCTGTCGAAAATGTCTAATCCTATCAATCACTTTATCATTTGCTGATTTTCTAATGTCTCTATTGATATCTGCTTTCCTACATATTTTCCCCAGTTCATCATTGTGACTGACTCTTCACATGTGCTGACATTTACATTTTCTCTCTACCCAAAACCCTATTGCTAAAGAACTTTTTGTCCAAATCATATACTCACTCTTTTTCCTAATCCTACCAACTATCTTCCTAATCCTACGAACTATCCTTTTTTGGCTGGATGTTCTCTTTGACATTCAATCATCCAAGGTACAAGGTCCTATGCCATTGTGTATAGATTTATCTGAGACACATGTGCAGAACATAATTCAAACCTAAGTATCCCAATCAAGGATCCAAAGCCCTTCTGGGCTTCAAATCTTACCTAGATTTCAGTTTTCATAAATATATTTCCCCTCTATATATTCTAATAAATATTGCAGGTTCCCAATAACATTATTCATCCAGCAGAATGATTCCTAAGCCAAATCAAACATGTTATTAACCCTAACCATACTCTGTTCCCTCAATCTAACTTTACAGAAAAGCAGGGACAGAGTTGGTCTTACAATACAGGAATGTAAGAAATCTTCCACCTGCTGAGAAATGAAAAGGTCCATGCAGAAATGAACCCTGGGGAAGCTATAGGAAGCTATGAAGGACCTGAGAGAGCAAAAGTCATCTTCCACGACAAACAACCTGGTCAGGATGAAGGGGTGTGTCTGAAGCAGTCTCTCTTTTCTTAATGTAGAGAAGATGGACAATACCAGGCCTGTGTGGAGAGCTGTTCCCGGGTGCCTATGTTTGATATACCATTCAAACTTGTGAAAGTGTCACAGGAAGTAGGGGCAGCCTCCATCAATTGGGACACTTGGAAGCAACTATTAGGACAAAGTGGTTGCCAAGGCAGTGACCTCATTCAGTTCCTGAAGGAAGTGACCTACATCACTTTCTTGGTGATGGAACTCTCTGAACTAGGGATCCAGGAAGACAGGCACCCAGAGGCAGTCCCAGTCCCAGTCCCAGTGGCCTCACATATTTGGATTTACCAAGGACAGAATCAGTCTTTCTTGGTAACTACTGATGTGAGGATGGCCAAATGCCAGGAAGGTCTGAAGAGGGGACTTTCCTGAGTAAGCAGGTAGTGTCTCACCACTGGCACCTTACAACTTCACAGTGTTGGCCAAGGAGTCCACATCTGACATAGGACAGTCCATTTTGGAGTAACATACTATGGCCCATCAGTCAGAGGACACTCCGGATAGTCATAGACCTACTTGGGGGAAGGAGGTGACTTTTTGGGTGTGGGTGTGAGTTTGTGGTTTTGTCTCATGATCTGAGAATAGGTAGGAAAGTCGGTTTGTTAGGATTGGAGTGGACTGTTTCTAGTAAGTCTTTTGACAATGCGAGTGTTTTTATGTCTGTTTATCCCACTGTGTCCGTGGTTGTAGACATTAGAAAAGAGAATGCATCAATGGATGTGTCCTGAATAGAAGAAAGCTTCACAACATTCATCCTGCCCAATTTATGAATGGATTTTGTCTTGCCTAATGGATGGGCAACAACCACTGTCTTCCTAAATTCCTGTTTTCTTCTTGAATTCTGGCCACTCTCCAGAATAGGCTCATGGTTTTGTTTCCAAGACATGAACCACCTCCAAGCTCTGTGACATGGCTATGTACTGGATAGCTGAAGGGAATGGGATCATCTCAGAAAACTCAGATATCATTTTAGAAACCCTGCCTTGGGCCATTTGCTTACCTATTGTTCTGTTGCCCTGAATGTCAGAAAGGTCTTTGCCTCAGGCCACCCCTTTTTGAAGCCTGAAGAAAACGGTTTTCAATGGAAATTAATGGGCATCACCTGTAGATCTTTGCTTAATTGCTTTGGAAAGGGATGTGTCTGCATCAGACTCTTGGCCATGTTTGAGGTTGTTGAATAGATTTTCAGCACCTGATGGATCTAACGAACAATTACATGTGTGCTTCCAAAACCAAAATGGCCAAAAAAGCAGTCATTGTGGACGAAGTCTCTCGCCTTCCTCTGTAAGATTACTGATCTCCATCAAGTGAAAATAGGGATCCTTTTTGTCAAATGAGTTCTTCAAACCCTGCAGAGGATAGCCCATAGGTGCTTGGGTTTTCTCATGATTCCAATTCACATAAAGAATCTATACCCGAGAGTCAGTAGGCCTCAAATTGGAGAATCAGAGCAGTATTTACGGCAGGCTCATTTGATAACTCCTGGTTCTCAGAAAGGGTGTCCAGGCAACCCTGACTTTAGGCAAATGACGGGCAAGGGAGGTTATTTTGTACACTGTATTGGGCTGAGCCCCTCATGGAAACCTCGAACCACAGGTTATGATGAGTGTCTATATGGAAGAAGATGAGGGCCTTGTGGGAGTGCTTTGGTTTTAATTGTGGTCATTTGTTTGGTGGTTGGAAGTGATGACTGGGTCTATCTGGGCTTGAACTCTGGTGTGATTCCACTTATAGTCTGAGTTCTCGAACTGATCTCAGAGAAATATTGCCATAAACTGTGTTCAGATTTTAGGAGGCCACGCATGGGATTCTCCCTTGGAAACTGAGATCAAATACAAGGGTGGCTTTCCACAGAGCCTTGGAATCTCAGCTAGGATATCACATGATTTTATTCTGAAAGATTTGGCAGCCATAGTTGACAGTCAGAACACCCATGGACGTCACATTAAAGACCTCAATGGGCCTGGCTTCATGTGACCTTTTGACCACTCTATGGGAAGACTTGCCTGTGAGATTTCTCCAGAGAATTCATTGAAAACAGCTTCCTCACCATTTAATATTTCCTGAATGAACTGAAACCCACAGTGCCTCCAACTTCATCCATGAAAAATGGCTAGATAAATACAATGAAATCTTTGAAATTCCCTTAACCAGGTGGCACTGGAGAACCTTTAGATGTCTTGTTGCTGATCTTGAGTGTACCAGAGAATGCCATGATTGACCGGGTTTCATGAAAATGGTGTAGAACAAAGATGCCAGTAAGTTGGAGCCTGCTGAGAAGTGGGCCTATTGCAGTGGTGGGTGGGTGTGTGATAATACATCTGTGGTGTGGCAATGAGGATTTGCCATTGCCTTCCAAATGGTTTGTGACTGACATGGTGCAGCCAGCAGACCCTTCTATGTAAAGGCATCATTTTATATGGAGAGGTTTCTGGGCTAAGTTCAGAGTCAGATTTCTATGGACAAGGGGGCAAGCTCTGTGAGATAAAAGCCTGGTTGGTGCATTCTCCTTCAGACCCTGACCCACCACAAGTGACAGAACTTTCTTCAACACTGGGTTTCAGTTGAACTCGTTGTATTTCATAAAGCATATACCAAACTCCCAGTACAGCAGCAAGAAACACCACAAAGTGGAGGATGAACAAATGGCTTCACAGTCCAAACGGGGAGACACTTAGTATCCAGTGGCCACAGTTTACCTACAAAGAGAAAATTCAGCACTGCTGCCTCATGTTCATTAGAATACAAGAAACCATGTCCTCCAGGTCACATAGATGCAGACTCAGCTTTGATGGTATCACTAGAAAGGAAGCTAAAGCTCCTTACAACAACATATATTTCAAGTGCCCAAACTCAGAGGAAGTTTCTCAAGAAGTGTTTAGGCTGGCAGAGCTCCATGTTTTTGGAGTGTTTACCTGTTAGACCAGGACACAAGAAAAGACCACTGACTCTAATTAAAATCAAATTAAATTAAGCTTATTATTTCCACTGGCTGTGCTACCTCTCCCTCACAAAACGGCGGGAAAAAGACAGCAACCCCAGCTTTCCTACAGGCAGCTTAATAGCCCAGAAAATTACACAAAAGGGGGTTTACAGATAACAGAACTCTGACAAACATCACACCAATGGCAGTCTACATTTTTTTTGCTGTCCCTACATCAGAGTTCATGAAGACCATTAGAGCCTCAGAGAGGGTTGTTGTCTGGCCAGAGAAGGCAAATATTTATGATGTGTCACTAAAGTTTCAGAGAGGGCTGCTATCTGGTCAGAGAGCCGGGCATGGGTGAGTTCAAGGCATGGGCAGGCATTCCAAGCAGGTTTAGAATTTGAAGTAATTTATGGTAAAGCAAAAATTATCTTTTCATGGCTTTTTGGCAAGATGGCTCCCAATTTAAATTAAAGATCAGGTTGGGTCTATCATTCCCCCCTTTTCTTTGTGTCCCCTTCAAATCTTTGATAGATTACGGGAAGAGCACTGAGGAAATTTTAATCCCTCAGGTAAGAGTCTCCAAATTTTTAGAACTCACCCAAAACCGATCTCCCTGATTTTACCTGACTTAATTAATTACTTATATTGATAGTCTATTTATCTTTCTCTCCATTGTTATAAGAAGAGTGGTGTCACTCATTTTTTCTTCTTCTGACCTGAGACAGGGTGACGTGAGTGGGCATGGGATGAGGGACATGAGTTGCCTTTTAGAAGTCAGTTGAGGGACATGAGTTGCCTTTTAGAAGTCAGTTCGGTTTGAAGTCTGATTGGGGAAGAACAGGTTGTAAAGTCATCTGGGGATGGGTTCTTCTATGAGAGAAACAAAAACCATGAGTACTGAATAAATGTTGCAGCACCTGGAACATGTCACTGTATAGAAGTTCCCTCACCAGTCTTTAATATCCCCAGTTATCAGGACTGTCAATTTAATATTTAACTTTTACTGTTACACTTGTCCCTCCCCATAAGATACAGTTTAATTATTTAATGTCATCTGATCTTGTAAAATCCTTTTACTATTATGACCTCTGTGTCTCTTTGAGAAACCTTTAATTCTATTACTCAGGGCTGGATAATTGTACTAGCAAACACCAAGCCAACCTGTGTAGGTTAGGAATATCTGTAGGCCTTAAACTGAAAACTTCTCCCTGTGGCAGGTCTTCTTGATAGTCTCTTTTTATAAGTATCAGGCATTTCTGTCTGAGAATTCTTCTTTGTAGCCACCAGTCTTACTTATTTTGGGAGGCAAACATAAAGTGCATACCTTAACATTATATTATTATTATTATTATTATTATTATTATTATTATTATTATTATTATAATTTAAAATGCCCAGGAATGGATGTATTTTGTTCTTAACTGTCTTTGCTAAGTGTTTAAGATGAAGCAGTCAAACTGACTTTTGTTTCCATCTATTGTTTACAGTCAGCTGACCTTTTATGGGAGTCAATTCTGGGGAAACTTGAGAGCAGATTCTCAGTTCTGCTAGTGCCATTTGCGCTAGGTGGGTCCAGATCTTGCTTGACCATTTGGCTTCCCTCGGAAGCATCAGGGATGTCTCCTTTCTTTCATGACTCTCCTCTTCGTTACAAATACACTGATTGGCTTTCTGTTCTCCAGTGGTCTCATTAATCTCCCTGATCAGGAGGAGGTTATGTGGCTCAGAGTTTCAAAGCTCTTTAGAGAAGTCCCCTGTTCCCTGGATTCAGACTGACTCATAGGGCAAAAGCCAAATATTGGTTTTCTTGGCTCTTTTCATTTAACTTTAATTTTAAATCCTAATCTTAAACATCCAGCAAATAAATTTTAACAGCCTTATATTAAGAGTACTGGGCTTTAATGTCTATAACTATATAATTATCTTTTTATTAATTGGGATCTGTATTATTCTGTCTGTATTGTAAGTAATGACTTATTATATTGAATAAACCCATGTTGTGTTCTTAAAGCAACACGTTTGTAAAACAGTAACAGAGAATCTTTAGATCACTTATAAGAAAATTTCAAAATAAAATTAACAAAAGTAAAAATACTTAGCTTGTGTAACAGCTACCCTGAATTTTTTGGCTGAGTTATACATTATATCCCCTGTTTGAGATCCTAGGAATATTGACCTTAAAAAAAACCAACTTTTTAACATAACTTTAAAGAAATATTATCTAACCTACTGGTTTCGTAGTCATTCTCACATGTAGTAAGATGGGACACAGAACCTTATCTCAGCTAAGGCAGGGCTCTTTATAAATCATAAGTATTTTAGTTCTAAAGCTAATTCTTATTTTTAAATATCATTTGACAAAGTTTACATAAATTGTTTGAGGTCACATGAACATTAGCTAACACCATATGATATCACATTTAAAACATGAATTAAAGAAAGGCTGAAAGTTTTTAACCTTTACATCGATTAGGCTCTCATTAACTAAAAAATACATTTAAATTGTTCCCCAATGTAAAAAGTAACATAAAAGTTTACATATCTTATTGATAACAGGTAAATAAATCCCCAATATATTTTTTACCATACAACTTCAGAGCACCAGCTTGATATAATGCTCTTTTAAAGTTTCTACCTTACAGACTTGCATACCTATAAGATATGAAAACATTGATAGCATCACAATTACATTGATGTTTCTACATTAACCAAGTTTAGCTTTTAAAGCAATGGCAATACAGTGCTCTAAAATAACAGTTCTTATTTAATCAGTTGTTTAATTTTTATGGTTGCTTGCTCTGGAGAAAATAAAACTTAATAAACACAACGTTATGGGTAAACTTATGTTTTAAGAAATTTTTGTCTCATTAACACATGACTTATTTTTATATTCTTATACAGACTTTAATAAGAACTTATTCAGACCTTAGTAAATCAATCAGATATCTAAGAAAAGTACTCATGAATGAGCAATCCCATATCAAATTTACTTTACTTATTTATCAAAATATTAGAGAAATGTGTTGACAGTGTAAACCATTTTTATGTTGAAGGAAAGGTCCTAGAACCAAGGCATATTAGACATTTTGTAGATATTAATATTTTATTAGATTTTTGAACACCTCAAAAAATTGTAAGCTTAAATTTAAAGACATTGATTTTTATCTGTTTATCCAATTTAAATTGAAACATTTAAATCACGTGAATTAAAGATCTTTGGATCTCCTATTTAAATTTGTTTTAATGAGCGCTTTTTTATGAGCGCTCCTTGTATATGTTAATTTGTGTATCATATATATGATATACGGACATATGTATATGTGGACATACAACACATAACAAAAGTGTGCACACATAATAATAGTAAAGGCCTTGTAGCTTTTCTCAGGTGAAATCTCCATTGCAATGTTTCAAAAAGTCTACAGTTGGTCAAAGATAGAACTGATCTGAAAAACATTAACCTAGGTCTGTATGCTCAAAAATCATGAGCTCAAAAAAAAAGTATCTAAGGAAAAAAAAAGAGTCCTAGAAAAAGTGACTGGCTAGTAATTAGTAAATACCATACAATTTACCTTTTTTTTTCCCTTAGGCCTCAAATCAGTCTCCTACTAAGCTTTCAGGCTTCTTTCATTTACATTTCAATATAAATCATGGCTGAGGTCTGGAAGGAGCAGGAAAAACTGCTATTCTGAGCAGACACCTCAGGCCTAAGGCATTTTAACCATAATTTTGAGGTTCGGATGTTGAAAATTATGATACAAATTTAAGATACAATTCACAAAATTTTATATCTTTACATCTTGTTTTGTCAACAGATACCATTCTATGATTTACTATCCTTGTCCAAATTAATGCAGTGGTACACACAGTGACATTTTCCGAGGCTATCCAATTCAAAATTGGTGAAAAAAAGACTGTATGATTGGGAATTTACTTGCCAACTTGGGAGTAGAGTTCTTCAGTTTTCCATACTAAGTATTTAAGTTCTCTGGCATGAATTATCTGAAATCATAAACTAAACAATTACCTAAACCCGACTTTTAACTGCAAGATTCTGCAATGCTTCAAAAACCCATTCAGATACCAGATTGTTAAAATAAAACATCATCATTTAGACACACATTCAGCTAAGATCATTCCCAAGAAACAATTTATAATATCAACACATTATTGCACATGTCTTAAAGGGCCAGATACAAAGACACAAGACAGACAGAAAGGAGGTTCAGACTATGGCTGTCAGAGAGAACCGTTTAAACCAGAGCAGATAAGAGAAAAATCTCCTACACCAGTGTGCACCATAGATATCCACAGGGGGGGGACCACATGTTTTAACAGAGGGGAAACCTGAAATGTAAAATAAAGTGTCTCCATGGTGACTTCACTGCATTTAGTGTCCCCTTTTTCTTTTTCTCTTTTTTAACAAGACAGAGGTGGCATAATTCTTACAGTGCGGGGAGGAAGGAGGTAATTCCCTGAATCAACAGGGCTTTGGCAGCTGCTGGGAGTCCCTCAGTCCCTCCTTTTACTTACAGGATTAGCTCCTCTTGTTCAGTTCCACACCAAGCATGCTTCATCTCCTAATATTTCAGTAGACAGCTCTCACAAAGTTCCGGGGTGGAGGGCGGGTACCAAATTTGTAAATTAAAGTTCGATTCCTCAACTTGACGCCAATTAATACCAATTTAATAATGAGGACTGAGTTTTGAGAAAAAGAAAAAGGGAGGTTTATTGCTTTGCGAACAAAGGAGAAACACAGGGGACTCTGCCAAAGGTTGTGACTCTCTTGATCTGGAGTGACAAGGGGTTTTAAAGGAGTTTCACTTGTTAACCTCGGAGATGCTCAGTTCTTAGGTCCCCACCAAGCAATGCCCTCTGCAATGGGTGTGCTCCAGGCAGCCAGCAAGGAGCTTCTATCATCCTGCTTAACAAAGGCGAGTAAAGTTCATCGCAGTTCCCTAAAACACAGTCCAAAGGGGTGTCAGGCTTACTCTCTTTATTACCTATTTTTACGTCCAAAATCCTTAAGTTTTTACCACTGAAATCACACAACAAAATGAACAAAAACAAACAAACAATCAAAAAAATAGAACACAAAACAAAACACAAAAAACAGAAACCATGCGCCTAAACAGAAAAACAGTGGAACAGTGCAACATCTTGCTATAGCTCCAGGGTAGGAGTGCATGCGTGCCCGTCGGCCCCTCTCTACAGTTCCAGAGGAATTCCCTACAGAACAGAACAGAGGACAGAACGATTCTGGTTACTCTCCTGGAAAGGAGTATATGTGAGCCTCCCCAGGCCACATCTCTGTCATCAGAAGAGATCTCCCTTAACCAGATATCAGATGTTATAAAAGCCCCACTTACCTATGGAGGACTCCTCCACCAGGTGCTTGCTAATAGTTTTAGTGCAGAGGTTCACTGCAGTGCTCCCCGGACTAAAGGCTCTTTTCCTAATATAGAGAAGATGGACCAAATCAGGCCTGTGTGGAGAGCTGTTTCTTGGTGCCTATGGTTGATATACCATTCTAATTTGTGAAAGTGCCACAGAAAGTAGGGTAAGCCTCCTTCTCATGGTACGCTTGAAAGCAACTGTTTGGAAAAAGTGGTTGCCAAGGCAGTGACCTCATTCAGTTCCTGAAGGATGCAACCTCACCTCACTTCCTTGGTAATGGAACTCTCTGAACTTGGGATGCAGGAAGCCAGGCACACAGAGTCAGTCCCAGTCCCAGTCCTAGTGGTCTCACTTGCTTCAATTTAACAAGGACAGAGTCAGTCTTTCTTGGTACCTACTGATGTGAGGATGGCCAAATGCCAGGAGTACTCTGAAGAGGGGCCTTTCCTAAAAAAGCAGGTAGTGGCTCACAGCTGGCTCCTGACCACTTCACAGAGTTGGATATGGAGACCAGATCTGAGACAGGATAGGCCATATCTGGGGAACATAGCATGGCCGAGCAGTCAGAGGACACTCCAGATAGTGAGAGACCTATTTGGGGGAAGGAGGTGCCTTTTTGGGTGTGGATGTGTGTTTGTGGTTTTGCCCCATGTTCTGAGAAGAGGTAGGAAAGTCGGTTTGTTTGGTTTGGAGTGAACTGTTTCTAGTAAGTTGTTTGACAAGGCGAGTGTTTCTATGTCTGTGTATCCCACTGTGTCCGTGGTTGTAGACATTAGAAAAAGAGAATGCATCAATGTATGTTTCCTGTCTAGTAGAAAGTTTCCCAGCATTCATCCTGCCCAATTTATGAATGCACTAGGGCTTGCCATATCGATGGGCAACACCTGCTATCTTCCTAAGTTCCTGTTTTCTTCCTGAAATCTAGCCACTCTCCAAAATAGGCTCATGCTTTTGAGTCCACAATATGTACCACCTCCAAGCACTGTGACATGGACATGTACTGGATAGCTGAAGGGATTGGCAAGCATCTCAGAAAACTCAGATATCGATGTGACCAGGAAAGTCTCAGTGGAGAACCCCTGCAATGGGCCTTTTGATTGCCTATTTTTCTGTTGCCCTGAATGTCAGTAAGTTCTTTGCCTGAGGCCACGCCTTTGTGAATCCTGAAGAAAACAGTTTTCAAACGGAAATGAATGGGCACCACCTGTGGCTCTTTGCTTAATTGCTTTGTAAAGGGATGTGTCTGAATCAGCCTCTTGGTCCTGTGTGAGCCTGTGGCTTAGATTCTCAGCACCTGATGGATCTAAAGAACGATCCCATGTGTGAATCCAAAATCAAAATGGCCAAAAATCAGTTACTGTGGATGAAGTGCCTCACATTCTTCTGTAAGGTTCCTTACCTACATCAAGTGAGAATAGGGATCCTTTGAGTCAAATGAGTTCTTCAAAGCCCTGCAGATGCTAGCCCATAGGTTCTTGGGTTTTCTTATGAATCCAATTCAAATAAAGAATCTAAACCCCACAGTCAGTAGGCCTCAAATTGGAGAACAGAGCTGTATTAATGGCAGACATATTTGATAACTCCTGGTTCACAGGGAGGGTGTCCAGGCCACCCTGACTATTGGCAAATGAGGGGAAAGGGAGCTTATTTGGGACACTGTCTTGTGCTGCACCTCTCATGGAATCCTCTTGCCAGAAGTTATGGTGAGTGTCTATATGGAAGAAGATGAGTGCCATGTGGGAGTGTTTTGGTTTTAATTGTGGTCATTTGTGTGGCGGTTGGAAGAGATAATTGGGTCCACCTTGGCTTGAACTTCGGTGTGATTCCCCTTAGAGTCTGTGTTTTGGAATTGACCTCCGAGAAGGTATAAGGTCCTATGCCATTGTATATCCATATTTCTGGGACATCACTACAGAATGTAATTCAACGCTAAGTATACCAATCAAGGGCCCAATGAACTTCTGGGCTTCAAATCTTACCTAGATTTCTGTTTTCATACTTATATTGAAAGGTTAATAAAATAGGTACTTGTCACTTCTTGATTTTCTGTATGCTTAACAAAACACTGTTGAAATCTTGAGAACTGTTTGCTATTCTTGTTCCCAGAATGTGCTGTCCCCAACTGCCAAACTGCAGAATGTACTCGGTCAACCAGTTGCACGCAAACCGCCCACTCGCACTTACCCATCAATAAACTTTCCTTCCTGCCCTCTCCAAGGAAAATATATAAGCACTTCTTAAGCTGTTCTCAGGGCTCTCTGCTCTATTCAAGTGAGCTCTGAGCCCTTGCATGCCGGACTCCCAATAAAGCCTTTGCTGTTGCATGAGACAGTCTCTTGGTGGTCTCTTCCACCCACCCTCGCCCGATCTTTACATCTGGTGGCCCCAGTGAGATCCGGCAGCCGCAGATGAAAGACCCCCCAACGGGCTCCTCTGGGGATAAATAAGGCCCCTCTTTCTGGTTTCAGGATTCAGGTTAGGGTTTCACAAAATGGCTATTGGTAAAGAGCGTGAGCTCTCTCCCATGGTGGCTGACACACATGTAACAGAGCCACAGGCCATGTCCCTGGGGGATGAACTCATGAAATCGAGGAACAATAGTCTCCTTTATTCAGTGATATTTTGTTTCGGATTCGGTATTGCCAGCCCATCATGTTTTGCCAGCTACTCAGTCATGGTCTCAGTATTGGACGTCCATTGCCTGTCTTTATTGTCTTGTCTTGTCTGTGTCTTGTGTCATTGCTTTTATTGTCTGTGTATATTTCATTATGGGACAGAGCACTTCAATGCCTCTGTTCATGACCCTTGATCACTAGACCAAAGTCTGCTTAAGGGTTCAGAATCTTTCTTTTTCAGTAAAACGCCGGATCTTGCAGATTCTGTGTCTCAGAATGACCCAACTTTGTAGTCAGATGTCCCCTAGAAGGATCTTTCTACTTCGCACTAATTTGAAAAGTTCGAGATATTGTCTTTTAGCCGGGGCCACGTAGACGTCCAGATCAACAGCCATATATCTTAACTTGTCAGGACCTCTGCAAATCTCCTCCTCCAAGGGTGAAGCCTTTCCTTGTCCCTGCACGGACTCCTACTCCTTCCCCCATGATTCTATCTCTTTAACTCTCTGCTCCTCCTCCTGCACCCTCTGTTCTCCCTGAGTCTCAAGACTCTACTGGACTCTCCTCCCCCTCCTTATCCTCTGCCTTCATCCCCCAACTGCCAACACCCTCTAAGTGATTCCCCTGCTGCTGACTCAGCCTCTCCACCATTCAAAGAAGCTAGGATGGCCCAGCGCCATCCAGATGACAGTCCCGTGGCACACAGAGCCCCTCCTTCCCTGGAGGAAGCTGGCCCGGCTAAAAGAACTCAGAGAACTCGCCAACGTTTTTACACCTGCCTACTTGGGATAACTGCCAACAACTCCTAGGGACTTTCTTTATGACAGAGGAATAAGAGAAAAACCTCTAAGAAGCTAAAAAAAAAAAAATATCCTCGGACCTGATTGGCGACCAACACAACTTCCCAACATAATCAAAGCGAGCTTACCTTTAAACCAACCCAACTGGAACCCCAACACCTTTGAAGATAAAGAGCATCTGTCCAATTATTGCCTGGCTCTAATAGCAGGTCTCCAAGGGGCTGCTAGGTGACCAACTAATTTGGCCATGGTAAGAGAAATTATTCAAAGGCCTGATGAATCTCCCTCTTTGTTTCTAGAAAGAATTATGGAGGCATATAAAAGATATACTCCTTTCGATCCTCAGGCAGCGGATCAAAATTCATCTGTAACAATGGCCTTAATTGGGCAAGCTGCCATGGATATTAAAAAAATTTAAAAGAGAGATTTAGTCAGAGAAGCTGAGAAAGTATACTATAAGAGAGAAACAGGGAGAAAGAAAGGGAGCAAAGGAAGAATGAGAGAAGCAAAAGACAGACTAAGGGATTGACCAAGATCCTTGTCACAACAAGAAAGAGGCCAGAAATTAAGACGTAAGGTGACAGTAAGGGTTACCTGGGGCCATGCAAGAGGCCACCCCTGGCCTCAGATCAATGTGCCTACTGTAAAAAAAAAAGGACACTGGGCCAAAAAGTGCCCTATAAAGAGACAGCCACGCCAGCCAGCCATTGTGACTCTGGTGCATGACTAAGAAAGTTGGGGCTCAGATCACTTCCCCTAGCTCAGGGTAACTTTTGAAGTGTAGCGGACCCCAGTAAACTTTGAAATGAATACAGGAGCAGTATACGAAGCCCTTAAGGCCCCATTGGGCCCTCTATCAAATAAAAGGTCTGTAGTTCAAAGGGCTAATGGCAGTAAATATCGGGCTTAGACTACTAAGAGGACCATGGACCTAGGTAAAGGAAAAATCCATCACTCCTTCCTAGTAATCCAGGAATGCCTGGACCCATTGATGGGCAGAGATCTGCTCACCAAGCTCTTGGCCTTAATAACTTTTAACCCTGAAGGCTACCAAATAAAATTTCTAAATCCTTTAGTATAAACTCCTATAGTCACGGCTTTAACTAAATTAGTAGAAGATGAACATCCACTCTTCACACCCCCCAAGACTGATCAAACAGGCAAGCTACGCCAGAAATGGATAACAGATTACGCAGATGCCTGGGCAAAAACTGCTGGGTTAGGCCTGGCCGTGAAACAACCTCCAATAACAGTGGAGTTAAAAACCTCAGCCTCCCCAATTAATGTCAAATAATATCCTCTAAGCAAAAAAAGCTAAAGATGAGATAAGGCCCCATATTCAGAAATATCTGACCTTAGGCGTCCTAAGGCCCTGTCAATTGGCCATGAACACTCCCCTGCTACTAGAAAAAAAAAGCCAGGAACCGGGACAATCGCCCTGTTAAATACCTAAGAGAGATCAACAACAGAGTGCAGGACATTCACCCCACGGTACCTAATCCGTACAATCTGCTTAGCACTCTGAACCCTGAGCGGAAATGGTATACTGTTCTGGACTTAAAAGATGGTTTCTTTTGCTTGCCTCTGCATAAAGATAGTCAGTTGCTGTTTGCTTTCGGGTGGGTAGACCCAGAAACCTGAACGTCTGGTCAACTAACTTGGACTAGACTCCCACTGGGGTTCAAAAACTCCCCCACTCTCTTTGATGAAGCCCTCCACAGACATCTCAGCAATTTCAGAACTACGCACCCCAAAGTCACCCAGCTTCAATACGTGAATGACCTGCTACTGGCAGCCAACACCAAGGAAAACTGTGAGTCTGGGACCCAAGCACTATTATATGAGCTTGCTCAACTCGGGTATAGAGTTTCGGCCAAAAAGGCCCAAATTTGCTGGCATGAAGTAATCTTACTGGGCTGTTTCCTTAGGGGCAGTAAACGATGGCTCACTGAGCCCAGAAAACAAACCATTGCCTAGATACCACCCCCATCTAACAGGAGACAACTCAGAGAGTTTCTTGGTACTGCTGGCTTTTGCAGGTTATGGATACCTGGGTTTGCGTTTTTAGCTGCTCCTTTATACCCGGTGTTAGAGGGAGATGCCCAATTCCAATGGACCCCTGATCACCAGGAAGTTTTTTATAATATCTATGGACACTGACACTGAACACCTCAACTTCACTGAGCTCAGGCTGCAATTACAGAAAGCCCTACACTACGTTAAAAATGTACACCAACTCACTCACCTTGGTTCAATGAAACTGCAGGCATTCCTGTAGGATTAAGAACAGAGTTTTCCACTAACCGACTCACAGCGAAAGAAAATAACTGAACGGGTAACAAAAGCCTGTCGAGTCCGTCAATTGGTTAATGCTTACCCTTCCAGTTTCCTAGAGGAAAGCACCTATGAGGAACCAGAAAACGACAATTTTGGGAAGTGGACAATAGTGAAATTAAGCCAGCGAGGTATGGACTTAAATACCTCCTAGTCTTTGTAGATACATTTTCAGGATGGACTGAAGCCTTCCACACATACACACACACACACACACAAAAAAAAAAAAAAAACTGCACAAATGATTTTCAAGAAGATTCTGAAAGATATTTTTCCAAGATACGGTCTGCCTAAGGTAATAGGGTCTGATAATGGACTGGTGTTCATGGCCCAGGTAAGTCAGGTGTTAACTGGGACCCTGTGGATTAATTTTAAGTTACATTATGCTTATATACACCAGAGCTCAGGACAGGTAGAAAAAATAAATAGAACCATTAAAGAGACCTTCACAAAATTAAGCTTAGAGCCCGGAATAAAAGATTGGATTATGCTCCTGCCTTATGCACTGTTTCATGCGAGAAATATTCCCTCTCTTTCTTTGTGTAACCTCACCCCCTATGAAATTCTCTATGATTCCCATCATCCAATAAGGGACCTAACCCCAACTCTAAGGCTTAACGATCACTTCCACACCCCCTTGCTTGACAGACTTAAAGTCATTGAAAGAACTCAGCGATAACTGTGGAAACAGCTGGCCACTGCCTACCAACCAGGGGAGGAGGGGACTCTAAATCAATATCATGTAAGAGACTTCGTCTACATAAGACAACATCAGGTGTCATCCCTGGGACCCCACTGGAAAGAAACATACCAGGTGCTACTTATAAAACCTAAAGCGTTAAAGTAGACGGAATCACTTTTGGGATCCATGCCTCTCATCTCAAGCCTTCGCTGTGTCCAGACTCTTGTTGGAAACTGGAAAAGCGTGGTAACCATTTCAAATTGCGTATTCGCTATGTGGATAAGACTATAGACTCTCCCCTTGGCCACCAGTAGTTCTAACCCTCATCACCCCGTTCAGCAGCAATGGCTGATCACAAATCCTACTAGACAAGAAGTATAGTCTATCTCGCATACAGGCCCCATAGAGACCTGGTGGCCATCTCTCCACCCAGACATTTGTCAGGTCGGTATAGGTCTTTCCTATTGAGATATCCCTGATGAAGAGGATCCCACTAAAATCCCATTAAATCTCTTCTGTACCATAGATAATGGAAACAAATATTATGGATGCAGGGACACGCGAGACAGATTCAGGTTTTACTAGCCTAGATTACTATGTTTGCCTGGCGGACTATCAAAGCCACAAACAGCCACGGCTGTGTGGGGGAGAAGCCGACTTCTTGTGTAAGTCAAGGGAATGTGAGCATACAGGGGCTGCCTGGTGGAACCCAAACTCCTCATCAAATTCAGTACACAGCATTGGCCATATTACCAATTAGACAACCAAATACTATGGCCCCCAGAGGGTTCTCTAGATCCTCAAATTCTGAGTGACATTTTTAACTTCGGCAAGTTCTCAAAAGGGGGAAATTTCCCTATGTGGAATCATTTTTCCTCTTTTTCTCACATCCTGTACTATGCTTCTCCAATAGTTTCTCACCCTCAGCCTTCTGCTCTAGACTCTCTGCTATCACTCCCATCTTAGCAACCTGATTTCTCCTCTCCAATTACTAAATCAAAAACCCAAACCTCCGCTGGTTCTCAGAACATTGCCCCGTTGCTGAGGTAGCAGGTACCAAGGTACCCCTTCACCCACTCACTCCTCTCTTTTCCTGTCAGGGCCTGCACTAGGTCCCACCAAGTCCTCTAGCAAGCTAACCCAAAGCTCAAACCAGCTGAGAAGAGCCCTCAGACCCCTATCCACGATGTAATGAAAATGGCATTTAAAGTTGCTTTGTCATCACTGAAAAGAGGTTTCTAAGAATTTAAAGTCCCTCAAAGGCTTTTTGGAATATTTACTCCCATCTTCCCCTCTGCTATACCTGTTCTAATGCTCAAGTTTTGTTCTAGGAAAATCCCAAACCCCTTTACCATTTTTCTTTTACATCTCTCTTTTCTCATTCTTAGATCCACGGAGCTGCTCTCAGCCTCGACTACCCCGTCTTCCCCCTCTGTACCAGGTCCACAGAAATGTCTTAAATGACCTTCTCCAGAAGTCTTCACTAAGGCTTACTTTAGGTCTTTCAGCAAAAGAGTCCCTCTGAAAGAGTTCAATGTACATAAACTTCCACTTTTCGTGTTGCCCTGTTCTACTTGGCCACTGGCTGGAAAAATCACCACCCCTAAGCTAGACACTGCCTTTCCAGTTTTTCACAAAATATGTGAACAAGGCCTCTGGCCTTGAGCTGGGGCTTCACCTAGATGCCTACATTTCTAAGATAAAAAAGTTAGCAACTGGTCTCCATGGTGACAGCTGGCAGGGAGAAAAAAAGAGACAAAAAAGCTCTCCCCTTCCAAGGTGTCCTTGAAAAGTTAACTTGCCCAGAACAGAGGAAAAAAAAAAAAAACAGAAACAAAAACTAATTTTTGTGAATTTCTGCAGACTGTGAACTTCTGAGCCCCTTCCCTTACATGTTGGGTACAAATTCTAAAACTACCAAAACTTGGGGTTCAGGGGATTAATTGATTACAACAGAAGCAATGCCCTCTAAATCCGGATGCAACCAAATAAGAATGTTTTCCTCACTTTGGTGCTATCTTAGGTGCATTTTCTTGTCCATTCCTAAAACAGTATAATTCTATACACTTTAACATTATTTATGTTTACATAAAATGGTCAATAGATGTGATTAATTATGTAATCATGCAGATGTTTTTCAGAGTGCTCTATCATGATGTAGGTTCATTTAAAGTTCAAATAGGGGGGCATATAACCCGGTTCCAGCGGGAACCTGTATCCCTCACTTTGGCCATCCTATGAGGAATAATAATTGCTGAAGGGGTGGGCATAGGAACAACTGCCCTAGTCCATGAGACACAACAAAGACACAATTAGAAGCAGAAATAGACCAAAGCTTAAAGACATTAAAAACCGACATCACAGCTTTACAGGAATTTTAACCTCTCTCTCTCTGAAGTTGTTTTACAGAGCAGGCGAGTGTTGGACCTCCTCTTCATGAGAGAAAGTTGCCTTTTTGCTTGCATTGAGGGAAGAATGTTGTTTTTATGCCGACAATACTGGAGTTGTAAAAGAATCTATGAGTAAATTAAGAAAACGACTTGAAGAGCGTCAAAGAGAGACAGAGGCCCCAGAAGGGAGGTTTGATTCTTTGTTCACATAGTCAACCTGGTTAACTATGCTTTTATCTGCCATGGCCGGTCCATTTATAATCCTCATATGATTGCTAACGGTAGGACCCTGTTTGCTCAACCGTGTAGTTTCCTTTCTAAACCAAATTGAACATGTTATTAAACCTAACCATACACTGTTCTCTCAATCTAATTTTACAGAAAAGTGGGGACAGAGTTGGTCTTAAAATACAGGAATATAGAGGATCTTCCACCTGCTGAGAAACTCAAAGGTCCATGCAGAAATGATCCCTGGAGAAGATGTAGGCAACTATGAAGGACCTGAGACAGCAAAAGTCTTCCATGGCAAACAACCTGCTCAGGATGAAGGGATGTGTCTGAATCAGGCACTCTCTTCTTAATGTATAGAAGATGGACCAAAGCAGGCATTTGTTGAGCTGCTCCTGCATGCCTATGGTTGACATACCACTGTAACTTGTGAAAGTGTCACAGTAAGTAGGGGCAGCCTCCTTCTCATGGGAACCTTGGAAGCAACTGTTAGGACAAAGTTGTTGCCAAGGCAGTGACCTCATTCCGTTCCTAAATGAAGTGACCTCACCTAACTTCCTTGGTGATGGAACTCTCTGAACTTGGAATCCAGGAAGCCAGGCACAAAGAGCCAGTCCCAGTCCAAGCCCCAGTGGTCAAACTTATTTTGATTTACCAAGGACAGACTCAGTCTTTCTTGGAACCTACTGATGTGAGGATGGCCAAATGCAAGGAAAGCTATGAATAGGGGCATTTCCTGAGAAAGCAGGCAGTGGCTCACCGCTGGCCCCTGACAACTTCACAGAGTTGGCCAAAAGACCAGATTTGAGACAGAACAGGCCATTTCCAGAGAACATAGTATGGCCCACCAGTCAGAGGACACTCCGGATAGTCACAGACCTACATGGGGGAAGGAGGTGCCTTTGTGGTGTGGGTGTGGGTTTGTGGTTTTGTCTCATGTTCTGAGAATAGGTATGAAAGGTGGTTTGTTTTGTTTGGAGTGAACTGTTTCTACTAAGTCGTTTGACAAGGTGAGTGTTTCTATGTCTGTGTATCCCACTATGTCCGTGGTTGTAGACATTAGAAAGGAGAATGCATCAATGAATATGTCCTATCTAGTAGAAAGCTTCCCAGCATTCATCCTGCCCTATTTATGAATGGACTGCAGCTTGCCTTATTGATGTGCAACACCTGCTATCTACCTAAGGTCCTGTTTTCTTCCTGAATTCTCGCCACTCTCCAGAATAGGCTCATGGTTTTGTGTTTAAGATATGTACAACCTTGAAGCTCTGTGACATGACCATGTACTGAATAGCTGAAGGGAATGGCGAGCATCTAAGAAAACTCAGATATCAGTGTGACCAGGAAAGTCTCAGTGAAGAAACCCTGCTTGGGGCCTTTTGTTTACCAATTCTTCTGTTGCCCTGAATGTCAGGAAGGTCTTTTCCTCAGTCCACCACTTTGTGAAGCCTGAAGGAAACAGTTTCCAAATGGAAATGAATGGGCATTACCTGTGGCTCTTTGCTTAATTGCTTTGGAATGGATGTGTCTGAATCAGCCTATTTGCCTTGTGTGAGGGTGTGGCTTAGATTCTCAGCTCCTGATGGATCTAATGAAAGATCCCAGGTGTACATCCAAAACCAAAATGGCCAAAAAAGCAGTCCTTGTGGATGAAGTCTCTCGCCTCTTCTGTAACTTTCCTGACCTCCATCAAGTCAGAATAGGGATCCTTTGGTTCAAATGAGTTCTTCAAAGCCCTGCAGAGGCTAGCCCATAGTTGCTTGGGTTTTCTCAAGACTCCAATTCACATAAGGAATCCAAACCCCACAGTCAGTTGGCCTCAAATTGAAGAAGCGAAGCAGTATTAATGGGAGGCCTATTTGATCTCTCCTGGTTCACAAGAAGGGTGTCCAGGCCACCCTGACTTTAGGCAAATTAGGTGCAAGAGAGCTTATTTTGGACACGGTCTTGGGCTGTGCCCCTCATGGAAAACTTTTGCCAGAGGTCATTATGAGTGTCTATATGGAAAAAGATGAGCGCCACGTTGGAGTGTTTTGTTTTAAATTGTGGTCATTTGGGTGGTGGTTGGAAGAGATGACTTGGTCCACATGTTCTTGAACTCTGGTGTGATTCCCTTAGAATCTGAGTTCTCAAACTGACCTCAGAGAAGTATTGCTATGAATAGCGTTGAGATTTAAGAAAGCCAGGCATGAGTGTCGCCCTTGGAAACTAAGTTCTAGGCCCAGGATGGCTTTCCACAGAGCACTAGGCCTCTCAGCCAGGATACCACATGATTTTATTCTGAAAGATTTGGCACCCAGAGTTGAGAGTCAAAACTCATATGGACCTCACATTGTAGACCTCAATGGGAATAATATCATGTGATCTTTTGGCCACTCTTTGGGAAGCCTTACCTGTGAGTGTTCTCCAGAGCTTTCATTGAAATTAGCTTCCTAAAAATTTAATGGTTCCTGAAAGAATTGAAACTCACAGTGCCTCCAACTTCATCCTTGAAAAATGGCTAGAAAAATACCATAAAATTTTTGAAATTCCCATCACCAGGTGGCACTGGAGAACATTTGGATGTCCTGTTACTGATCATGAATATACCAGACAGTGCCTTGATTGACTGGGTTTCATGTAAATGGTGTAGAACAGAGATGCCAGTAAGTTGGACTCTGTTGAGTAGTTGGCCTAGAGCAGTGGTGGGCAGGTATGTGATAAAACATCTGTGGTGGGTCCATGTGGATCTTCCATTGGCATCCAAATGGCTTGTGACTGACATGGTGCAGCCAGCAGAACCTTCCATGTAAAGGCAACTTGTTATATGGAGAGTTTTCAGGACATTGTTCAGAATCAGGTTGCTATGGTCAAGGGGGCAAGCTATGTGGGATAGAATCCTGGTTCTTGTATCCTCCTGCAGAACCTGACCCACCACACATGACAGAACTCCCTCTTGCACTGTCACCCAATTGAACTCCTTTTATTTCGTGAAGCAAATACCAAACTCCCAGTGCAGCAGGAAGAAACACCATGAAAATGGAGGATGACCATATGGCTTCACAGTGCACATGGGGAGACCTTTAGCCCCCAGTGGCCCCAGTTTACCTAAAAAGAGAATTTAGCACTGCTGCCTCATGTTCATTGGGAAATAAGAAAGCATGTCCTCCAGGTCTCATAGATGCAGACCAAGCTTTTATGGTCTCACTAGAAAGGAAGCTAAAGCTCCTGACAACAACATATTTTTCAAGTGCCCAATCTCACAGGCAGTTTCTCAAGAAGTCTCTATGCCAGCAGACCTCCATGTTTGTGGAGTGTTTACCCTTTCCCTTACCTTTGGAAACTCCTCTGCCACTTCCAAGGTTGTGGGCTCCTGAGCATATTCCATTCCAGATATTTTTTCACAGGTTTTCTAAATCTTCTCCTCTAATTGTGTCTTACTTGGGGCGAAGGTATTGTCAAGGCATTGTTCTGAATGAGAGTGGGAAGATTTTTGTGTAGCACATATTTACATACACATTGGATTCATTTTTCAATTTTCCATTCGAAATACTGAATCCTTGACACTAACCCATACCCTACTAGATTCTGACTACTAATTCTAATATAATGGAGAAAAATAACCCAAACAGAATAGAAATACTAGCACTTCATAGGAGGCATGGTGTATAGTTGGTCTTCCTATTTGCATGATATAGGGTTGGAGTTGTAAATCTTGTCAATTTTTTGTTGAAAGAGTTCTGCATGTGTTTTTAAAGTTAACACATATGTGAATTCCTGTCTCCCTTTTTCTGTAGCCAATTCAGCACATGTATTTTTATATGAACATATAGAATCCTACCTGGTATCACACCTGTATTCTTGAGAGGTGGCTAACTTGGCAGATACAAAGTGTGAGAAGAAATCACTCCTCCTAAACGCTTTTGGAACTGATAATTCAAATTATGAGTGAGCTTCTTAGTTAAAAAACATTATACATAAATCCATTTTCAGTAAAATTAATATTTTTGGATCTGTGGATGATATATATTTCACGATGAATTTTAATTGGCATATATATTGCTACTTTTTAATGTCTCTGTGTGTATTTTGTATATATATATATATATATATATATATATATATATATATACACTCTAGATTTGTCAAAATATGAAATATATGTATCTTATTATACACTCCCTAAATTCATTCATGTTCATGTATGTGGTTTTATATTCAACTTTTCATAAGATTATTTTCAGAAATATTCATCCATCTGAAATACATATTTGTTTTATAGTATTGAAAACTCACTTCAGTAAATGGTGCAAACAAATCCTTATATTTTTACAGTAACTGATCCACTTTAACATCAATGCAAGTAGATTCCTATGGGACATGATGTGTATTTTGGCGTTCATTTTTATACAACACTGGTACATTACTATTTCTTCAGTTTTTGTACATCATAGAATATACATTTCAGCCACAACTTCATAAATTTAAAGAAATTTGTAACACATTCTATCACTTCCTCCTTCAGAACATATGTATTCCTCTTTGTTTTTGACTGGTCATTTCATGAGACTTCTTTCCACACACATTACTGTCGATTTCCATTATCAATTTTGAAGCAAAATTCACACACTCTTTATGATGAACCACAACCGTAATATTACCATTGGATGTATAAATGGTTGGAATGAATGTATGTATATCAATATATGATTCCCTGTGTATTTTCGGATATCAATTTATTCCAATTTCTAAAGTTTGAACCAGTTGTATTATTTATTCGCAGTATGGACTATTCATGCATTATGTCTATATTCATACACACATGGTACACCTCTATGTACCCCCAATACTAATTTACACCTCTTCAAAATATTGCTCCAAGAAATGGTGGTAGAAATACTCATGTCACCTGATCTACATATACATTTTATCACAGTAATATTCTGGCCACAAAATGCAAAGTCACACTTACGATTGTACCAAAGCCTAAATGGAATGTGAGTATGGATTATGAAAATCACCCATGTCCAGGTTGCCTAATGCTCTCAAATGTCAATCCTATTGGTGACTACATATTTGTTTCTTCCTAAGATTATATATTCAATCTCAAGCCTGTTGAAAATGTCTATTGGTATCACTCGTTTTATACTTTGCCTGATTTCCTTATGTCTCTATTGATATCTGCTTTCCTACATATTTTCCCCAGTTCATCATTGTAACTGACTCTTCACATGTGCTGACATTTACATTTTCTCTCTACCCAAAACCCTATTGCTAAAGAACTTTTTGTCCAAATCCTATACTCACACTTTTTTCTAATCTTACCAACTCTCTTCGTAATCTTACCAACTCTCCCTTTTTGAATGAATGTTCTCCTCAACATTCAATCATCTAAGGTACAAGATCCTATGCCATTGTGTATAGATTTATCTTAGACATCTGCACAGAACATAATTCAAAGCTAACTATCCCAATCAAGGACCCAATGACTTCCTGGGCTTTAAATCTTACTGAGATTTCTGTTTTCATACATATATTCCACCTCTATAATCTTATAAATATCGCAGGTTTCCAATACCATTATTCATCCAGCAGAATGATCCTAACCCAAATCAAACATGTTATTAACCCTAAACATACACGATTCCCTCAATCTACCTTTATAGAAGAGCAGGGACAGAGTTGGTCTTACAATACAGGAATGTAGGAGATCTTCAACCTGCAGAGAACCTCAAAGGTCCATGCAGAAATTATCCCTGGAGAAGATATAGGCAGATATGAAGGACCTCAGAGAGCAAAAGTCATCTTCCATGACAAACAACCAGGTAAGGATGAAGGGATGTGTCTGAAGCAGTCTCTCTCTTCTTAATGTAGAGAAGATGGACCAAACCAGGCCTGTGTGGAGAGCTGTTCCCGGGTGCCTATGGTTGATATTCCATTTTAACTTGTGAAAGTGTCAAAGGAAGTAGGGGCAGCCTCCATCTCATGGACCCTTCGAAGCAACTGTTAGGACAAAGTGGTTGCCAAGGCAGTGACCTCATTCAGTTCTAGAGGAAGTGACCTACGTCACTTTCTTGTTGATGTAACACTCTGAACTTTGGATCCAGGAAGCCAGGCACTCTGAGGCAGGCCCAGTCCCAGTTGCAGTGGTCTCACATGTTTGGATTAACCAAGGACAGAGTCAGTCTTTCTTGGCAACTACTGAATTGAAGATGGACAAATGCCAGGAAAGCTCAGAAGAGGGGCTTTTTTTTTTTTGATAAAGCAGGCAGTGGCTCACCGCTGGCTCCTGACAACTTCACAGTTTTGGCCAAGGAGACCAGATCTGACATACGACAGCCCATTTCAGGGGAACATAGTATGGTCCACCAGTCAGAGGATGCTCCGGATAGTCACAGACCTACTTGGGGAAAGAAGGTGCCTTTTTGCGTGTGTTTGTGTGTTAGTGATTTTGTCTCATCTTCTAAGAATATGTAGGAAAGTCGGTTTGTTTAATTTGGAGTGGCCTGTTTCTAGTAAGTGCTTTGAGAAGGTGAGTGATTCTGTGTATCCCACTGTGTCCGTGGTTGTAGACAATAGAAAAGAGAATGCATCAAAGGATGTGTCCTGTCTAGTAGAAATCTTCACAGCATTCATCTTGTCCAATTTATGAATGGACTGCAGCTTACCTTATAGATGGGCAACACCTACTACCTTTCTACATTCCTGATTTCTTCCTGAATTCTGGCCACTCTCCCATAGGCTCATGGTTTTGTGTTCAAGATATGTATCTCCTCCACAATCTGGGACATGGCCATGTACTGGATAGCTGAAGGGAATGGTGAGTATCACAGAAAACTCAGATATCAGTGTGACCAGGAAAGTCTCAGTGGAGAAACTCTGCTTTGGGAATTTGCTTTTCTATTGTTCTGTTGCCCTGAATGTAAGGAAGGTCTTTGCCTAAGGCCACACCTTTCCAAAGCCTGAAAATATCAGTTTTCAAATGGAAATAAATGGGCATCACCTGTGGATCTTTGCTTAATTGCTTTGCAAAGGGATATGTCTGAATCCACCTCTTAGTGCAGTGTGAGTCCATGGCTCAGATTCTCAGCCCTGATGGATCTAAAGAAAGATCCCATGTGTGCATCCAATTCCAAAATGGCCAAAAGAGCAATCATTGTGGATGAAGTCTCTTGCTTTCCTCTGTAAGGTTCCTGATCTCCATCAAGTGAGAAGAGGGATCCTTTGGGTCAACTGAGTCCTTCAAGCCCTGCAGAGGCTAGCCCATAGGTGCTTGGGTTTTCTCATGACTCCAAATCACATAAAGAAACTATACCTGACAGTCACTATGCCTCAAATTGGAGAAGTGGAACAGTATTAATGGCAGGCATCTTTGATCAGCCCTGGTTCACAGGAACAGTGTCCAGAAACACTGACTTTAGACAAATGAAGGGCAAGGGAGTTTATTTTGACATTGTCTTGTGCTGTGTGCCTCATGGAAACTTCCAGCCAAGGTTATGATTAGTGTCTATATGGAAGAAGATGAGGGGCATGTGTGAGTGTTTTGGTTTTAATTCTGGTCATTTGTGTGGTGGTTGGAAGAGATGACTGGGTCACCAGGGATTGAACCCTGGTGTGTTTCCCCTTAGAGACTGAGTTCTGAAACTGACCTCAGAGAAGTATTGCCATGAATTGTGTTGGGATTTTAGGAGGCCACGCATGAGAGTCGCCCTTGGAACCTGAGATCTAGGACCAGGGTGGCTTTCCACAAAGAACTGGGAATCTCAGCCTGGATATCACATGATTTTATTCTGAAAGACTTGGCAGCCATAGTTGAGAGTCAAAACACATAGGACCTCACATTGTAGACCTCAATGGTCCTGGCTTCAAGTGACCTTTTGTCCACTCTTTGGAAATCCTTGCCTGTGAGAGTTCTCCAGAATTTTCTTTGAATTGAGCTTTCTCAACATTTAATGGTTCCTTAATAATTGAAATTCACAGTGCATCCAATGTCATCCTTGAAAAATGGCTAGATAAATACCATGAAATTTTTGAAATTCCCATGACCAGGTGGCACTCCAGAAACATTCGATGTCCTATTGCTTATTATGAGTGTACCAGACAGTTCCTTGATTGACAGGGTTTTCTGAAAATTGTTTAGAACAGAGATGCCAGTAATTTGTAGCCTGCTGAGTAGTGGGCGTAGAGCAGTGGTGGGCACGTGTGTGATAAAATATCATGGTGGGTCCATGTGGATCTGCCATTGGCTTCCAAATGGCTTGTGACTGACATAGTGCAGACTTCAGACCCTTATATGTAAAGGCATCTTGTTCTATGGCGAGGTTTCAGGGCAATGTTCAGAATCAGGTTGCTATGGACAAGGGAGCAATCTTTGAGAGATAGAAGCCTGGTTTGTGAATTTTCTTGCAGACCATAACCCACCACACGTGACAGAACTCTCTCCAGCACTGGTTCCCAGTTGAACTCCTTGTATTTCGTGAAGCATGTACCAAACTCCAAGTGCAGCAGCAAGAAACACCACGAAAAGTGGAGGATGACCAAATTGTTTCACAGTCCACACGGGGAGAAAATAAACCCCCAGGGGCTACAGTTTATCTACAAAGAGAGAATTCAGCAGTGCTGCCTTGTGTTCATTGGAAAATAAGAAACTTTGTCCTCCAGGTCACATAGATGCAGACCCAGCTTTGAGGGTATCACTACAAAGGAAGCTTAACTCCTGACAAAAACCTATATATCATTGCCCAACCTCAGTGGCAGTTTCTCTAAAAGTTTTAGGCATGCAGAGCTCCATGTTTGTGGAGTGTGTACCGTGTTCTTACTTTTGGAAACTCCTATACCACCTCCAAGTTTGTGCACTCCTGAGCATTTTCCATTCCAGAAATGTAATCACAGATTTTGCAACTTTTCTTCTCTAATTGTGTCTTACTTGGGGCGAAGATAATTTCAAGGCATTGTTCTGGATGAGAGTCAGAAGATTTGTTTTAGCACATATTTGCATACACATTGGATTAATTTTCCTATTTTTCCATTCAAAATTTTGAATCCCTGACACTAACCCATATTCTAATAGACTCTGACTACTAATTCTAATATGATGGAGAAAAATAACCCAAACAGTACATAAATACATGCAGTTCAGGGTTGGACTTGCCTTTTGCATGATAAAGGGTAGGTATTATGAATCTAGTCAATTTTTAATTGAAATAGTTCTCCATGTGTTTTGAAAGTTAACAAATATGTGAATTACTGTCTCCCATTTTCTGGAGCCTATTCAGCACATGTATTTTTATATGCACAAATAGAATCCTACACGGTATCACACGTACATTCTTTTGAGTTACATGACTTGGCAGATACAAATTGTGAGAAGTGATCACTCGTCCTAAACGCTGTTAGAACTGAAAATTCAACCTATGGGTGAGCTTCCCAGTGGAACAACATTATACATAAACCCATGTTCAGTAAAATGAATGTTTTTGCATCTTTATGATATATATTTCATGATGAATTTCGATTGGCATATATATTGCTATTTTTTAATTTCTGTGTTTGTGTGTGTGTGTGTGTGTATATACTCTCCAGATTTTTAAAAATATGAAAATTATGTGTCTTATATACACTCCCTAAATTCATTCATGTTCATGTATGTGGATTAATAATCAACTTTTCACAAGATTATTCTTAGAAATACTCAAACACCTGAAATACATATTTGTTTCCTAGTACTGAGAACTAACTTCAGTGAAAGGTGCATACAAATTCTAATATGTCTACATTAACTGACCCAGTTGAACATCAATGCATGTTGGTTCCTATGGGACACGATGTGTATTTTGACGTTAATTTTTATTCCACACTGGTACATTACTATTTCTTCAGTTTATGCACATCTTAGCATATATATTTCATTCACTAGTTAGCAAATTTATAGGCATTTGTTTCACTTTCAGTCACTTCCTGCTCCAGAACACATGTATTTCTCTATGTTTCTTGACTGGTCTATTCATGAGACTTTTTTTCCAAATATATTGTTTTCGATTTCCATAATCAATTTTGAAGAAAAACTCACACACCCTTCATGATTAACCATAACCATAAGATAATCATTAGATATATAACTGGTTGGAATTAATTATTGTATATCAATATAACATTTCTTATATATTTTCAGATATCCATTCAATCCATTATTTAAAGTGGATCTAGTTATATTATTTATTCACAGTATTGTCTATTCATGCATTATGTCTATATTAATAGAAACAGGGTACACCTATTTGTACCCCCATACGAATTTATAAATCTTCAAAATATTGCTCTCAGAAATGGTGGAAGAAATACTCATGTCACCTGATCTACATAGACATTTTATCACAGAAATATTCCGGACACAAAAAGCAAAGGTCACACTTACAATTGTACCAAAGCCTAAATGAAAAGATAGCATCCATTACTAAAATCATCCATGTCCAGGTTGCCTAATGCTCTCAAATATCAATCCTATTGGTGACTACATATTTGTTTCTTCCTAAGATTATATATTCAACTTCAAACCTGTTGAAAATGTCTAACCCTATCACACACTTTATACTTTGCTTGATTTCCTAATGTCTCTATTGATATCTGCTTTCCTACATGTTTTCCCCAGTTCATCATTGTGACTGACTCTTCACATGTGCTGACATTTACATACACTCTCTACCCGAAACCCTATTGCTGAAGAACTTTTGGTCCAAATCCTATGCTCACTCTTCTTTCTAAATCTACCGACTACCTTCCTAATCCTACCGACTATCGGTTTTTGACTGGATGCTCTCTTCAACATTCAATCATCCAAGGTACAAGGTCCGATGCCAGTGTATATTGATTTATCTGAGACATCTGTGCATCACATAACTCAAAGTTAAGTATCCCACTCAAGTCCCCAATGCCCTTCTGGGCTTCAAATCTTACCTAGATTTCTGCTTTCATACTTATATTTCACATGTATACTCTTGTAAATATCGCAGGTTGCCAATACCATTATTCATCCCGCAGAATGATTCGTAACCCAAATCGAACTTGTTATTAACCCTAACCATACACTGTTCCCTCAATATAACTAACTTAAGAGCAGCGACAGAGTGGGTCTTACAATATAGAAATGTAGAAGATCTTCCACCTGCTTAGAACCTCAAAGATCCATGAAGAAATGATCCTTGGAGAAGATGTAGGCAGCTATGTAGGACCTGAGAGAGCAATAGTCATCTTCCATGCAAACAACCTGGTCAGGATGAATTGATGTGTCTGAATCAGCCTCTCTCTTCTTAATGTAGAGAAGATGGACCAAACCAGGCCTCTGTGGAGAGCTGTTCCAGGGTGCCTATGGTTGATATACCATTATAACTTCTGAATGTGTCACAGGATGTTGGGGCAGCCTCTATCTCATGGGAACCTTGGAAGCAACTGTTAGGACAAAGTGGTTACCAAGGCAGTGACCATATTCAGTTCCTGAAAGAAGTGACCTCACTTCACTTCCTTGGTGATGGAATTCTCTGAACTTGGGATCCAGGAAGCCAGGCACCCAGAGCCAGTCCCACTCCAGACCCAGTGGGCTAACTTGTTTGCTTTTCCCAAAGACATAGTCAGTCTTTCTTGGTACCTGCTGATGTGAGGATGGCCAAATGCCAGCAGAGCTCTGAAGAGGGGCCTTTCCTGAGAAAGCAGGCAGTGGCTCACTGCTGGCTCCTTACAACTTCACGGAGTTGGACATTGAGACCAGATGTGAAACAGGACAAGCCATTTTGGGGGAACATAATATGGCCCACCAGTCAGAAGACACTCGGATAGTCACAGACCTATTTGGGGGAAGGAAGTGCCTTTGCCGTTGTAGGTGTGAGTTTGTGGTTTTTTCTCATGTTCTGAGAATAGGTAGGAAAGGTGGTTTGTTTGGTTTGGAGTGGACTGTTTCTAGTAAGTCGTTTTACATTGTGAGTGTTTCTATGTCTGAGTATCCCACTGTATCCATGGTTGTAGACATTAGAAAAGAGAATGCACCAATGGATGTGTTGTCTCTAGTTGAAAGCTTCCGCAATTCATACTGCGCAATTGATGAATGCACTGCAGCTTGCCTTATGGATGGGCAACATCTACTATCTTCTAATGTTCCTGTTTTCTACGTGAATTCTGGCCACTCTCCAGAATAGACTCATGGTTTTGTTTCCCAGATATGTAACACCACAAGGCTCTGTGACATGGCCATGTTCTGGATAGCTGAAGGGAATGAGATCATCTCAGAAAACTCAGATATCAGTGTGTGCAGTAAAGTCTCAGTGGAGAAACCCTTCTTGGGCCATTTGCTTAATTCTATTTCTATTACCCTAAATGTCAGAAAGGTCTTTGCCTCAGGCCACCCCTTTGTGTAGCCTGAAAAACACTGTTTTCATATGGAAATGAATGGACCCCACCTGTGGCTCTTTGCTTAATTTCTTTGGAATGGGATGTGTCTGAATCAGCCTCTTGTCCTTGTATGAGGTTGTGGCTTAGATTCTCAGCACCTGATGGATCTAAAGAAAGATTCCATGTTCTTCCAAAACTAAAATGTCCAAAAGAGCAGTCATTGTGGATGAATATTTTTGCCTTCTTGTTTTAGGTTCCTGAACTCCATCAAGTGAGAATAGGGATCCTTTGGGTCAAATGAGTTCTTGAAATCCCTGCAGAGGCTAGCCCATATGTGCTTGGATTTTCTCATGAATCCAAATCACATAAAGAATCTATACCCTACAGCCAGTAGGCTGAAATTAGAGAAGTGGAACACTTTAACAGTAGGAATATTTGATCACTCCTGGTTCACAGGAAGAGTGTCCAGACCACCATGATTTTAGGCAAATAAGGGGCAAGTGAGCTTATTTTGGACACTACCTTGGGCTCATAGAAACCTCCAGCTAGAGGTTATGATGAGTGTCTACATGGAAGAAGATGATGGCCCTGTGGGAGTGTTTTGATTTTAATTGTGGTAATTTTTGTGGCGGTTGGAAGGGATGACTGGGTCCACCTGGGCTTGAACTCTGGTGTGATTTCCCTTAGAGACTGCATTCTGGAATTGACCTCAGAGAAGTATAGCCATGAATTGTGTTGGGATTTTAGGAGGACACACATAAGACTCACTCTTGGAAACTGAGATCTATGCCCAGGGTGGCTTTCCACAGAGGCCTGGGAATCTCAGCCAGGATATCACATGATTTTATTCTGAAAGACTTGGCAGCCATAGATGAGAGTCAAAACATACATGGACCTCACATTGTAGACGTGAATTGGCCTGGCTTTATGTGACCATTTGGTAACTCTTTGAGAAGCCTTGACTTTGAGAGTTCTCCAGAGCTTTCATTGAAATGAACTTTCTCACACTTAATGGTTCCTGAATGAATTGAGACCCACAGTGCCTCTAACTTCATTTTTGAAAAATTGCTAAATAAATACCATGAAATTTTTTAAATTCCCATGACCAGGTGGAACTGCAGAAAATTTGATGTCCTGTTGCTTATCATGTGTATACCAGACAGTGCCTTGTTTAACTGGGTTTCATGAAAATGATGTAGAACACGAGATGCCAGTAATTTGGAGCCTGCTGAGTAGTGGGCCTAGAGCAGTGGTGGGAAGGTGTGTGAAAAAACATCATGGAGGGGCTATGTGGATCTGCCATTGGCTTCCAAATGGCTTGTGACTGATATAGTGCAGACATGAGACCCTTATATGTAAAGGCATCCTGTTATATGGAGAGTTTTAAGGGCAATGTTCAGAATAAGTTTACTATGGTTACTGGGGCAAGCTCTGTGGGATAGAAGCCTGGTTGGTGCATTCTCCTGCAGACCCTGACCCACCACAAGTGACAGAACTCCCTCCAGCACTGTATCCCAAATGAACTTCTTATATTTTGTGAAGCAAATACCAAATTCCCAGTGCAGCAGCAAAAAACACCATGAAAAGTGGAGGATGACCAAATGTCTTCACAGTCCCCACTGGGAGACACTTAGAATCCAGTGGCCACAGTTTACCTACAAAGAGAGAATTGAGCACTGCTGCCTCATGTTCATTGGAATATAAGAAACCATCTCTTCCTGGTCACATAGATGCAGACCCAGCTTTGATGGTCTCACTATGAAGGAAGCTAAAGCTCATGACAGCAACATATATTTCAGGATCCCAACCTCAGAGGCCATTTCCCAAGAATTCTTAGGCCAGCAGAGCTCCTTGTTTGTGGAGTGTTTACCCTGTCCTTTACTTTTGGAAACTCCTCTACCACCTCAAAAGTTGTGAACTCCCGAGCATATTCTATTCCATGTATGTATTCCTAGATTTTTACACTTTTCAACTCTAATTGTGTCTTACTTGGGGCGAAGGTAATGTCAAGGCATTGTTCTGGATGTGAGTGGGATGATTTTTGTGTAGCACATATTTACATACACATTGGATTCATTTTCCAATTTTCCATTTGAAATACTTAATCCCTGACACTAACCTGTACCCTACTAGTCTCTGACTAATAATCCTAAAATGATGGTGAAAAATAACCCAAAAAGAATAGAAATACAAGCAGTTCAGAGGAGGCATGGTGTATAGTTGGAATTGCTTTTTGCATTATATAATGTAGTAGTTTTAAATCTAGTCAATTTT